>NC_048298.1:197389872-197685482 GCF_013100865.1 Trachemys scripta elegans | reverse complement strand
CTCCCAGGCTCCGGCGGCGCAGGGTCTCCAGGCACGGGGCTGCCCGAAGCCGGTAGCGTTCAGGCAGCCGGGCTCTTAAACAGAGCCGCCATTTTCCCGGACATGTTCCGCTTTTTGGCAATTCCCCCCGGACGGGGGTTTGACTGCCGAAAAGCCGGACATGTCCGGGAAAAAGAGGACGTATGGTAACCCTAATCCTGCAAGATGCTGATGCCCTAACTCAGAAAAGCTATAAGCGCTTACTGTCTATTGCTAATTAGGAATGGATTACTGAATCAGGTTCTGAGCGCATCTATCTAGGTGCTGAGTGTCTCCTGTAGGAACGGGTGTAGGGAATCCTCAGTGCCTAGTCCTTGTATCCCCCCACCTGTTGTCTCTTGTCTTATACTTAGATTGTAAACTCTCTGGGGCAGGGACTGTTTTTATTTTGTTTGTACCGCACCTAGCACAATGGGGTTTTGTTCCCTGACTGGGACTGTTAGGTGCTACAGTAACATGAGTAATATTAATAATAATATTGACTTCAATGTGAGTTGAGGGAGTTGAGGGTACTATCCAGTCAGTGCTCTGCATCTCACAGGATCAGGCCCACTGCGAATGCAGGCAGGTGCTATTCGGTATCTTTACAGATGCTGGCGTAGAGGAGTTTTAAACAGGAAGCTAATGTAATTTGTTTTGTCCTTGTGACATTTTACTTCCCCTTGTAATAAGCCACTTCTGCTTTTATCAAGTAGACCCTAGTGAAACCTCCCCCCTGCAAACTTCCGCGTCTTCTTTTTCAGTCAGATAGCTGTGCAGTAAGGGTGTGGCTTTGCTACTGCCCCATGTGCAGGGCACATATTCAGATGTCAGTGTTTAAACATGGATGTCTGAACAGGGCTTCCCAACCCCACATTAGGCTATTCAGATCAGCACTGAGGCACCTGGATCAAGCATTTTACGGACCTCAGTGCTGATTGGAGCATCCAGATGTGGGGTTTAGATGTCCTCTTTAGACACAACTTTTAAAAGCTGGGTCCTGTGGCTCCAGACTTTTCCCTCTGGAAGATGAGTGAGTATGGGGATTTGTAAGCCGGTGGGCAGATTCCCGGGGGGGCAGTCCAAACAAAGCCCAAATGCTCATGTTCACACACCCAAGTGGCCCTTTCCCAGCTACTGGAGAGAGACCCACACTAGCTGTGCGTCCCCGTGCCTGGTTTTCTCCTTTCTGCAGGAATGAGGCAGGAATCCTTATATCTGACTTCTTGTAGGTTGCATGTTTGCTCCTAGTCAGGAGCCCTGCGAGTACAGCTCCCTGTTTTAAGGAGCCCAAGGGCTGTAGCAGGTGCATGTGCCCCAAGACGCTGTGCTTGCTGACAGGATTCAAACTGCAGTGTTCAGGGGCTTCATAATAGAACCTTTTGACACTAGATTATGGTTCAAATCCAGCCCTGGTAGGTCGTGACCAGGGCCGGTGCAACCCATTAGGCATCCTAGGCGGTTGCCTAGGGCGCTAGCATTTGGGGGGCGGCATTTCGGGTCCTTCGGCAGCAACCGCAGCGGCCAGATCTTTGGCCGCCCTGGTCGTCGTCGGCATTTAGGTGGAGGGGGCTGGGGAAGGGGGGCGCAGGGAGGGCCGCCTGCAGCAAGTAAGTGGGGGGAGGTGGCATGCAGGGGAACTCCCTGCCCCAGCTCACCTCTGCTCCGCCTCCTTCCCTGAGCCCGCCACCCTGCTCTGCTTCTCTCCCTCCCAGGTTTGTGGCACCTAACTGGGGATTGGCGCCGCAAGCCTGGAGGCGGGAGAAGTAGAGCGGCGATGGCGTGCTCGGGGAGGAGGCAGAGCAGAGGTGAGCTGGGGTGGAGAACTGCTGCACGGCTCCCTGGGCCAGGGGGAGCTGCCACGGGGTGGGCGCCTCAGGGCGGAGGGGGGAGCTGCTGGGGGGGGGAGCTGCTGGGGAGGGGAGCGCCTCAGGGCAGAGGGGGGTGGGGAGCTGCCGCGAGGGGGCACCTTAGGGCGGAGGGGGGGCAGAGAATTGCCACAGGGCTCGAGGGGGGGCGCAAGGTGGAAGTTTCGCCTAGGGTGCGAAACATCCTTGCTCCCGCCCTGGTTGTGACCAAATATATTACCCACTGCCCCCAGTGTTAAGGCCTATATTACAAGGAGAAAAGGAAATGGCAGGAAATGTTGGCAAAATCTGTGCAATGCTTGCAGTGGAGTAGGGTTAATATTATTTTCTAGTCTTTTTGGTATTTCACAGAATTGCCATAGGCGTAGGGAGTTTTTAAAGAAGTCGTTTCCTTTGTGAAACCTTAGTACACCATACAGCAGATGAATGTTTTGTGTCTGCGGCAGAGAGAGAGAAGTGGAATGAAACCCTGGCTTCCTACTGCCCCATCTGAGCAACTGAGACATAGAGTGAAAGATTCTCTTCCAGGTTGGTTATGCTGTGGAGGTGTCCCTTACTCGTCCCCTAGGCAGAGGAAGTGTCCAGCTGCTTGTGTTGCAAGCTCCAGTCTAGCAATGACCAATTCAAACAGTGGCTTCCAAGTCTGCAGCTGCATAAGGCCCCCCAAGGACATGGGCTTCCAACACACCACAGAGCAGTTGCAATACTAGTATGTTTCCTGCTCATGCTCCAGTTCTTCAGGGTGTGGGGTACCAGCAGCTTCATGCTCACAGAAGGATCCGTGGTGAAATTACCTTGAACCATCTCCTGGAGGTACAGAATGTCTCCCCCTTTATTGCATCCCTGTCTGGGGCAACTTCCAAGTTCATCCCTCCTCTTCTGGAACAAAAAACCTCCATCCAGTCTTCCCTTAGCTCCTTCCACACACACCCCTATTCCCTCCAATGGGATTGCACCCTCCCCTCATGACAATCATTCATGCACACAACAACGGGGAGGTGATGGGGAGAAAGCCACGCACTGAACCTGAGACCTCATAGCTCTATTGAATGGCCTTCCAGAGAGCCCTGTGTGATGGGCAGGGATGTAGGTACGTCACAGGGCTCGTGGACAGTCTCAGAGTCTGTGGTTTTTTCAGAGCTTTTCCTCAGCCTTGTAACTCTTTTTTTTTTTTTTTTTTGAAACTATCAGTTGTGAAGTGCTGCCCATTGACGGGAGAGATGTCACCTTGCACCGCTCCATGCAGGGTGGAGAGAGCGCCTGCCGTGGTCTGTCCCCCACCATCTTGCACAGAGGTGATGATTCCACCACTTGGCAAGAAACTCAGCAGCATCCACTCCAGGCTGCCTCCGAGGGTGTCTCCATGCCACAAAGCTCATTCCAGGAGAAGAAAGAGCCACAGGGTTTTAAACCCAGAGGTATGAGGCAGAGAAGATCTTCATCCTCTCTTCGGGCCACACAACTGGCCCTCGTCTCCCTCCTCAGTATTTAGGAGTGCCTCCCTCCTCCCGGGAGACATCACCCCTCACTCAGCTTAAATCTGCCTCTGGACACTGGTTGTAAAACATGCTACATTTTCAGTGCTCTGTAACTCCTCTCCCCATCTCTTCATTGTGCTGAGGCCATGGCACAAACCTTTCCTCCAGTGTGAGCATTATGTTTCTCGGTTTTATGGTTAATATTGAATCTGTAAATTGGATTCCTTGCTGTATCCTCTCCTCCTGCAATAACCTAGAACATTAGGTTTACATTCTTCTGGCCAACAAGTGCAGAACTGATTACCATGCAAAACCTTGAGAAAGCAGAGCAGAATGGGATCCTTCAAGCAGAAAAGTGTGTTATAATATGAAGCTATTATTACACAATCTGGGTTTTAATTAATCACTTTCCTGTTTTGCTTACTACTTGCTGCCTTTGCACCTATTTTGTTTTTAGATGAATGTGATAAGAGCAGATAATATTATTTATCACGATAAATTTAGCATGTTATAAAAGCATGAGTGTTATTTTCTTTATTGATTACAGGCTAAAGCTTCCTAGCAGTGCTGAAGAAAAGCTGATTCTATATTCCAGATAAATGCTGAGTTAAAACTTTTGCTCACATTGAGAATGTTGGACAAATCAGAAACGGCTACAATGTAATACAACAGTTTGGCTAGTTGTGATTGTTAACCACTTTACATGAAATATGCCCCACTGTGTAATACAAAACCTTTCAGGTTTTCATCTTTCCCCTTGATAGTGTTTTAGTTACATAGGATAAATACTTATTGCAAACCCACATATATAGAAAATCCAGATCATGGGTCAGATCCTCAGCTGGTATAAATTGGCATAGTTCCATTGACTTCAGTGGAACTACTTCTATGCATAGAAATCATTTTGTCCATTCCTGCAATCTCCTAACTCTCAATCAAAGTTGTCATTCTTTTTACATGGAAAAAAAAATCAATCTCCATGATTCTGGCATAAAAGCCTACACAGGTGCAAATTCTCATAAGTAAGAAAGACTAGAATCCCTGAGCCTGATTCTCCACTGCCTTGCTCTTTGTACGCTCATTTCTACCGTTACCTCATTGGGTGTAAGACACTATCCGATCAACATGGTTGCGATTTAAACTCACGTGGTATAGGTGTGACCGACTGCAAGATGGTAAAGAATCAGATCCAGTGTCTGGGAATGTTATCAAAACCCACCTGGATGCCAAATTTCATTTTTACTTTCTTTGATCGTTACAGGTTATTGGGGAAAATACAACTTCTGCTGTCAATTATGCTGATGTAAATTTGGAATAAGGGCCAAATTCTGATTTCACTTACACCAGTGTAAATGGAGATCAGCTGAAATCAGTTGTTACTTTGGATTTAAACGACTGAAATTCATAGCAGAATTCTATCTTTTACAGCAGATGTACAGAAGCACCTGCAAATAAAAATGTGATTCCTGCTTTAGCTTATCTCTTGTTGTGCTGTTTATTGCTGCACACTTATCATGCAGTACATTGCTGATGACTAGACCCTGGACTTGCTTGCTATATGGGGAGGGCTGCATTCTTTCTTTGGAGCCTTGGTTCACCAAGTGAACCTAAGGAATGAAAGCGCATTGCATGTGCAGGGACCGCTGAGTCAGCCTTGAGAGTTACAAGAAGATGCAAAAAATATAATTGCTCCAGCGGTACCTTAGGCAAAGGTGTGGTGCAGCTAACAAGTACCCAACATTTATACAGAAAACAAGACTTCAGCCTTAGCTATGTTAGAAAACAGACTTTACATGCTCTATAGTCTTTCGCTGCACTTTCCCTGCTGTGGGACACTCCCCAAATTTCTCCTGGGAATATTGTGGGCTGGTGGGATGATGCGCCTTCTGATCAATTTATTTTCACCTTGGGTGCCAAAACCCAATGCAGATGCCAAAGCCCAATGCAGCAAGAATTAGAACATTACAGACTGATGAAATACAAAACAGGTGTTCAGCTGCCTTTGCACCTACCGCCATGCTTGGGTTCTGCCCCCCGCTCGGTTCAGCCAGAGGTGAGGATCGAGTATCTAGGCCTGTAGCAGGGTGGGCTCCATTCCTGCCTCTTTGCTCCACAGACACCATCTCAGATTCCACTAGCTGTGTATCCAATGGGCCGTTTATTTGAGTTCCCAACACCAACACCCTCGCAGGCCCATACAACTGTACTGGTTACACAATATTCCTTATGGCTTAGGTTGTCTCCTCAGGACCTGAGAGCGTCCGAGGTCTCTTTTGCCTGAGATCTCTATGAGATTGGGCTCAGCTAGCCCTGTTGCCCTCCCCCTAGCACATCCTTCCTGTCCCTCTTTTGGTAGGACCCTACCAAATTCACTGTCCATTTTGGTTTATTTCATGGTCATAGGATTTTAAAAATCGTAAATTTCATTATTTAAGCTATTTAAATCTGAAATTTCAGGGTGTTGTAATTGTAGGGGTCCTGACCCAAAAAGGAATTGTGGGGGGGGGGGGTCACAAGGTTATTGTAATGGGGGTTGCGGTACTGCTACCCTTATTTCTACACTGCTGCTGGTGGCAGCACTGCCTTCAGGGCTGGGTGGCTGGAGAGCGGTGGCTGCTGGCCGAGAGCCCAGCTCTGAAGGCAGTACCGCTACCAGCAGCAGCGCAGAAGTGAGGATGGCATGGTATGGTACCACCAGCCTGACTTCTGCACTGCTGCCTGCAGAGCTGAGTCCTCTCCAGCCCAGCAGCTGCCATCCTCTGGCTACCCATCTCTGAAGGCAGCAGCACAGAAGTAAGGATGGCGTGGTATGGTATTGCCACCCGTACTTCTGTGCTGCCGCTGGCAGGGCGCTGTCTTTAAAGCTGGGCACACAGCCAACAGCTGCCACTCTCTGGCCACCGGCCACCACTCTCTGGCCACCCAGCTCTGAAGGCAGTGCAGAAGTAAAGGTGGCAATACCACGACCCCCCTACAATAACCTTGTGTCCCCCGTGACCTCCTTTTGGGTTGGGACCCCCAGTTTGAGGAACATTGGTGAAATCTGCATAGTATAGGGTAAAAGTACAAAAAAGACCGGATTTCACAAGGGAGACCAGATTTCACAGTCCGTGATGCATTTTTCATGGCCGTGAATTTGGTAGGGCCCTACTTATCTGACTGAAACTGATAGGCTGACTGACTCATTAGGTCACTTCGCCCACCAGCCAGATTAGCTAATTTACTTTAATTACTCCAAACAGATTTCTGTGGGAGCAGGAGGAGGGAATTAATAGGTGTCAGAATGATCAGAGTTCAGGCTTACCTGTTAACTCCCTACACAGTGGGAACCCTGCCCCGTGAGCCTCCTCTGCATACCCTGAGCCAGCTGCATGACCTGCACACATTCCATTTCCTCACCCTCATGTCCCGCCCTGACACGAAGTGGTGGGACCTCCTACCACCTGTGGAGGGTGAGAAGCTCCGGTGGGCCAACCTGTATTCCACAATGGTTCCATGGCCCACCGGTGATATTAACTGGTGGCTCCTTCATGGAGCCATGAGCATGGGTGTGTACTGGGCACGGTTCACACTTGTCCCCAACACCTGCCCCTTCTGAAGCATCAGGGAGACCCTGGTGCATATATATCTTGAGTGCACCAGGTTGCAGCCCCTTTTACAGCTCCTCCAGAACCTTCTCCTTGTGTGGGATTAAAGGGACAGGCATTCTAGACTTGATTCTAACGGGGAGAAATTGGTTGTGAATCTGAAGGGAGAAGGCAATTTGAGTGAAAGTGACCATGAAATGATAGATTCTCTGATTCTAAGGAAAGGAAGGAGTGAGAGTAGCAGAATATGGACAAAAGACTTCAAAAAACCAGTCTTTGATAAATTCAGAGAACTGGTAGGTAGGGTCCCATGTGCTCACCCATGCATTTTCTCCTGCACCTCCTAATTAATGCACCCCTTATCCGTGGCCGTATGAAGTCGCAAGATCTCCTTATCAACCTCTTACTGGTGCTGGCCAAGGTGGTTATCTGCGACTGTGGGACCTATTTCCGCTCCTCCTTTGGTTCATGTATCCGGGCAGAATTCCTCTGGGCCACATCCACTGGCTCCCTAGACACCTTTGAGGAGCAGTGGGCGCTGTCTAGGGTTCTCTGCTCGGTGTCCCCTTCAGGCTTCCTGTTTTTGTCCCTGTGACCCTCACACTCATTCCTGTTTTATCATTTGTTGTCCCCTGACTTTATTTGAACCCTGGGTTTAGTAGCTCCTCCCTTTAGACTGGAAGAAGGGCGTTCACATGTGGGCAGGTTTGCATCCACCCACCCCCCTGGGGTTTCAGTAGGTGGTAACTCCCTAAGTTATGTCACACTAAAGCTAGAGAAAAGCTGATTGAGAATGGAAGCAATAAGCTTTACCTGAAATCCATGCAGAAACACATTCCTGTTCTCTACTGCAGGGAGACTGCAAGGCAGAGTGCGATACTGTGTGTGCCTAGCACTGTGGAGAAAACACTGCAGTCCCCACTCCCTTATGATGGATGTGTTCACCCAGAATGAATGCTATTCAGGTGCTTAAACCAGGCAGTGGATTGCCATTTGCATGCCAATAGGTACTGCTGTCTGTGCCATGTGAGCAGTGATAACACAAGTATTTGTTTGTATTAGGCTGTGTGCCTGTATGGATTGGGCAAGTTTTTGTTGCAGCTGTGCTCAAACACTGCCGATCACTGTTGGAATGTGTAGAGGACAACTTCATATTTCAGAAGGTGGAGGATGTGACTGGAGGGACAGGCATTCTAGACTTGATTCTAACGGGGAGAAATTGGTTGTGAATCTGAAGGGGGAAGACAATTTGAGTGAAAGTGACCATGAAATGATAGATTCCCTGATTCTAAGGAAAGGAAGGAATGAGAGCAGCAGAATAAGGACAAAAGACTTCAAAAAGGCAGACTTTGACAAATTCAGAGAACTGGTAGGTAGGGTCCCATGAGAAGAACATCTAAGGAAAAAAGGAGTTCAGGAGAGCTAGCAGTTTCTCAAAGAGACAAAATTGAAGTCTCAACAGCAAACTCTCCCAATATGGCTCCCTCAGGAGCTCTTTAGAGACCTGAAAATCAAAAAGGAATCCTTAAAAAAGTGGAAATGTGGCCAAATTGCTAACAATGAGTTAAAAAGAACAACACGAGCATGTAGGGACAAAAATCAGACAACTAAGGCACAAAATGAGTTACACCTAGCAAGGGTCATAAAAGGCAATAAGAAGAGGTTACATCAGGGGTCGGCAACCTATGGCACACGTACCAAACACGGCACGCGAGCCGATTCTGAGTGGCACGCAGCTCCTGCCGCGGTCCCGGCCCCCAGCCCCACTCAGCCCCCCCACACACACCGCTCTCCCCTGCGGGGGCAGGAGGCAGAAGCTTGGTTCTGCGGCAGCCAAGCTTCCCCCTCCCCCGCTTCTTCCCCCAGTGTGGTGCTTTCTGGCCCCGCCTCCTCTCCGTCCCTGGCCAATCAGCTGATGGCCCTAGCAAGGGGGCGGGGAAAGAGCAGCAGCATGCACACAGCTCCGTAGAGGAGGCAGAGAGAGGTAGGGACAGAGCCTGGGGGAAGGGGGTGGAACAGGGCATATCCCTTCCAGCCCCCGGCCATGAGCCGCTCAGGGCAGGGGGCTGGGGGCACCCCCATGAGCCGAGCACCCCAGCCCTCTGCCCTGCACCCCCCACCCATCTGCCCTGAACCCCCCCACCCCAACACACACCCAGCCTTCTGCCCTGCACCCCCACAGCCCCATCCCTCTGCCCTGAACCCCCCCACACACACTCAGCCTTCTGCCCTGAACCCCCCACACCCCAACACACACCCTGCCTTCTGCCCTGCACCCCCCACACCCTCCAGCCAATATCCTAAAGGGGCTTGCAATTTAAAAAATGGAAGCATGAAATACGTTATATGACCTAGGTGAAATCCTCATACACCAGTCCCAGTCTCGTGTTCCTTGTGTCATAGTTTCAGGGTAACTGTACTTATATCCCTCTCCCCCAGTGGGTGACTCCAGGTGTGCCCAGTCATGTGTCAGATGTTCAGCTGCCACCTGTCTCTGGACAGGGACTCATGTCCCACTCCCTTCTGACCAGGGGTTTTAAGGCTGCACAGCTCCTGGTCTACACAATGATACCTCCAGCAAGCCAGTCTGCCTAACAGCCAGCACCTGTGCTTTGCTTTCTCTCTGTGAGCTACAAACTAGGGATTGCCAGCAGTTACAAGTTACCACAACGCTCTTTCTAAGCAAGCACGTTTATTCGTAACGACGAAGGATTACAAAGAAAACATTAAAAACCCAAACAGTAGATTTAAATACACATTAGCCACACCAGGAGTAACCCATCAGTCTTATGGGACCCTAGCAGGCCAAAGTCTTTCCAACCTTCAGACAGGGTTAAGGCAACCCTTGGACAGAAGGGCTTATCCATTTTCTGGAGCAGAATGACAGCTCTAAGCCAGTTCAAACCCCAGAGCCTTGGGTTCTGGAAAACCCAGTTTGGATCAGTGTATGCAAACCTCTTCAGGGGGTGGTATCTCTCTGGAGCTATTTACCTGTTTACCTTAATCACCACCCCTCTTCCCCCCGCCCACCATACACACACACACTGTTTTTGGTTCCTGGAGGAACAGTGGTATCCCTTCCCCTGGATTTGCACGCAATCCCTGGCCCACAGTGATTAAACGTTAAACTTAATGACATATGGTCTCCAAAGATATTTCATTTGATTGCAATATCTGTTACACCCTGTGCACCTAAAAATGACCCTGACATTAGTGGGCATTTAGCATGCTCATTGAATGCAGGACTGGGCCTGTGTGGTAGGAAATCAAGGCACAAGTCCACCCAATTTAGGCTGAATTAATTTTTACCTTTAATGTATTCATTTTCAAACAGAATTTTTATTACAATTACTATATTTTATTACTATAATAGTAAACAGGTAAGATGGAACAGGTAGGGGCCCAAGTTACTGAGTTCCAGGGTGCTGGGAAGCTTTCCTGCACTTCATGATGGTTGTTTCCATCTCTGGTTCAATATTCTCTGTCTCTGGTCTGGTATTCTCCAGCTTGTGCCCTTGATTTTTTTTTAACACCTCTCCGTTCATTAGCTTTTTTCCAATCAATGTGAAGCATTGCATCTTGCGTAACCTGTACAATACACTTCTGTAATCTTCAATTTAAATAATTTTTATGGTCTACACTATTTTCATGTCACCATGTTTTCATGTCACTTCGCTCCTTTTTTCCCCAATACAGGGACTTTTTAGCATTACGTTTATTTATTTAATACAGGTCTATCTCATCTTATGCGGGGGTTCCGTTCCGCGGTTAGCACGTAAAGCAAAAACCACGTATAGTCAAAAGTACATTGAGTTCAGTGGCGGGCAGAATCGCCCGCACTACAGGTACAGTGTTAAAATTGTTATTTTTCTCTTTTTTTTTGTTTTGTTTTTGTTTTTGCCGATCGCGTAAAGCTGAAATTGCGCATATTAAATGCGCGTAAGATGCGACAGACTTGTATTGATTAACTTCCTCTCTGTGCTTTCCGACACGATACATTCTATAAATAAAACCTCCTGTCAGCTGTAAATAGCATCATTTAAGCAAGTCTACATAATAGAAAGATTGGTAAGACAATGCTCATGTCAAGGAAAGACTAGGCCAAAACCTTGGCATAAGTATAACCCTGACCCATCCAAACTCATTCATGGTACATAATCATAAACTATTAACATTACACTAACAAAATGTAACTTATTTTTACCAGTCAGCAATTTTTCATCTTTGGCTATCATAGTTCAATACATCTATATCATCCTAAATTATTCATTACCATAACCTTTATTTTTTTTATTTGACTAGGAAAGGTATGGGGATCAATATGACCTTAATGTCAGCACATTCTTATCTTTTCCAAACATGGGTTTCCAGAAGAATTTTTTGCTCAAAGTCTAGCACCACGCTTATAAATCATTAAAAAGTCTTGTCGAATTTTGCCTGTTGCATTTTGAGGTGCTTTATTCAAATTAGGGCTTAGATATTTAATTGTTCCCCTCAGGCCCTCCTGGGTGTTTCTATTCTGTACGATTGTCGGCAAAACGCAAGAATGAGCAGACACAATATTTGTCAATATACAGTTTAATCTCCAGTTACGTATTGTCTATTGCTAGTGTGACAAAGTTCCTCCTCTATCTTGGTGGGTCCTGTGCTTATTGGCGGATTTTCCTGCCTCAGAGATTCACCATGTGGGTTGGGGAACAGCCCAGAGACCTTCCCCTCTGGAAGAACCCACAGTCCAGGTCAATTGGGAGGAAATTGGGAGGAACCTGGGCCCGCCCTCTACTCCGGGTTCCAGCCCAGGGCCCTGTGGACTGCAGCTGTCTATAGTGCCTCCTGTAACTGTTGCATGACAGCTACAACTCCCTGGGCTACTTCCCCATGGCCTCCTCCAAACACCTTCCTTATTCTCACCACAGGACCTTCCTCCTGGTGTCTGATAATGCTTGTGCTCCTCAGTCCTCCAGCAGCACACCCTCTCACTCTCAGCTTCTTGCGGCTCTTGCTCCCAGCTCCTCACACTCCCCCCACAAACTGAAGTGAGCTTCTTTTAAAACCCAGGTGCCCTGGTTAGCCTGCCTTAATTGATTCTAGCAGCTTCTTAATTGGCTCCAGGTGTCCTAATTAGCCCGCCTGCCTTAACTGGTTCTAGCAGGTTCCTGATTACTCTAGTGCAGCCCCTGTTCTGGTCACTCAGGGAACAGAAAACTACTCATCCAGTGACCAGTATATTTGCCCTCTACCAGACTCCTGTACCCCACTGGTCTGGGTCTGTCACACTAGGTAGTAGAATTATGAAGTCGGAGATAGCACCACTAATGAGCACACCATTCATGGTGGCTTATTTGAATGCTGCTGTCCTGTTAATTGGCTGATGTAAAAGTTGTTCATTTTATAAATGATCTTAGGACAGAGAGTCCCCAAACTGTGGGCAGAGGAACATTTGGGCAGGGGGGTGGGAGGTGCAGTGGGACAGCGCCCCCAGCGGGCCGGGAGGGATCACCACCCAGTCTCGCTCCATCCCTTGACCAGCTCCGATCCCAGCCAAAGCTCCAATCTATTCCCTTCTCTGTCCCCCAGTCCAGCTCCAGCCCCAGCCGCAGCTCCACTCCGCCCCAAGCCCAGCTCTGCCCTTATTCCCTCTCCACCCCAAGGCCAGCTCTGTCTCTAGCCCCAGCTCCTCCCCCATCCCCAGTTCTGCCCCCAGCTCCACCTTCAGCCCAAGGTCTTCTGCTGAACCAACTGTGCAGTAATGGAGGGGGGTGCGGACAGATGCCATTACTGGTAAGGGGGACGCGACAGGAAAAGTTTGAGAACCGTTGTCTTAGGGCCAAACTCTGCCCTCAGTTACAGACACTGAGCTCCTAAGAGTTGCTCACATGGCCATGTCCCAGAGAAGAATTTAGTCCTTGTATTTCAATATAGGTCATGTTTGTAAGCAGGCCCAGCCCTGGGTGTTGCACGGCTCTGTGCAAAATAACCCATCAAGCTTCCTTCATATAACTGTGACCATTCCCACTCTATGTTCTCACGATGACTCTGGCTGCCACCCATCTGCCTGTGAACATATTGCAGTGAGGCCCCTCAAACACTCTGAGGCCGGGGGGAAGCAGGAGATGAAGATGTAGCACCGCTAAAGTAGGGAGCCCTATGGAGAGCAGTTAGGGAATGAGTCACTGCCATGATCTGCTGACACTGAAGTCTGATCGGATGGCGGATGGCACTCTGGCTGACAACCAGGAGGAGATCATGTCTGCTGTTGAGCTTCATAAATTATCAATCATCCCTATGTTACCATGGGTTACATAGGCCTAAATCTGCCAATGCTTGTATGCCTCTGGCATCCTGATTAAGAATTACAGCCCTTTGGCCACATCAGAGCTGTGCGTAATAGGACCATTGTTTTACTAGCTGGCAATGAGAGTTTGCCATGTGAGAGGCACATGCACAAGCATGTACTTGTTTGTTAGAATTATACCAGGGCTGGGCCCTAGTAGATCGTGAAGGAGCCACCAGTGTCTTTGGCTGGGTATGGTCACGGTGAGGGACTTGATTCTGTCAAGGTCATAGTCTTAACGAGGGCGCCGGCAGTAGTTTTTAATCTAGCTTCTGTTCTTTTGGCAGTCTGATGCATCCTGAGATGAATGTTATGCGATCTAAATGGTCCACTAATCCATAGTCCCCGGGACAGACTCCTTGGGAGCGTCCAAAAGGGCAAGAGTTTCTGGTTTCTACTTCCCCTACCCCAGAAACCTCTCTTTATAGCTATCAACCTTCAAGTGGAGAAGGGACTAAAAATGCCTTCCAGTCTAAAGTCCTTGCTGCTCCAGAGCTGGGGCTGGGGCTAGGTTAGTGTTATGCAGTAGTAAGGATTCCACATCCATCCCCCCATTTCCCTCTCTTAGGCACTTCCAGGCTCTGCTGTCTATATGTGATGCTGTAGCGCAGTAACATAGATCTGCTGTCATCGGATGATTTAAGGATGAACTGAGTTTCAAAATAAAACCAAAAATAAATAAGGCCCGGTACCATCTGCATTAATGGCATTCTGAATAATATGTGTGTTGTGTCCTGAATGTTTTCCCCTTCCCTTCTGCAAATTTTTGCTTGTGGGTTGTTTTTTAGTTTTTTTTCTTTTAAGTGCAGCAGCTAATACAGAGGGTGGTGTCCGTTCATTGCCTCATGGTTACAGAAAAGATGCCAGACCTCTGCAATAAATTATTTCCCTGAGACATTAAGTATCCGGACAACTGCCTGTCAAGGACTCTCCCTGCACAGATGGAAGCAGCAAAGCTGTAGATCTGTGGGGTCTGAATCTCATGCCACACAAAAGGAGCACTTTCATGTTACGGGAAACCGCTGCGCAGGGTCTGAAATTAATTCCTTTGGATCAGGGGGAATCAGTTTTGGTCAAATTGCCTTCAGTCAAATGACTAACGGTTTTGTAAAAAAAATCTCATTGTCAGTCTTTAGGAGAGATGTTGATCTGGATAAGCTGTCCTGAGCTTCCCCTCTCTCCCTTGCCACTCATGTCTTGAGAAAGCTCTTCAGAAAATATCCCATGCAGCGTATTATAATGTTATCATGTGCTTGCACATCTCATTCACAAACCTAACCAATTTGATTGTAAATTGTCCATAAATCTCCAATTAAATATAATCTGGGCTTCCTTTTATTTTCTGGTTTTCTTTCTCTGTACCTGTTCACACAGTAAAACCCATATTTTCCTTCCTAAATCATGGATTTTCATCATGGTAAGGGTTATATATTGGATGTGAGGTGGGCAAAACTACTATGTTTTTTCTCTGATGAAACGGGGGGGGGTGTCTTGCTTGTTTGTTTTTGTTTTTTCCTTGCAAATCCCAAATCTGAGCTGGTTCCAATCTGCATCCCTTTATCGGAATACCCAAAATCTGACGGGGGTGGGGGCGCTAGATAAAATGTTTCCATTTTGGACTGTTGTATTCTGGATAAAAAAGTATTTGATTTCCCTTAGATTGTGGTGAATGTTATTTGCTCTTTGTGTGCAGGTGTTCTATTGGATTCAGAGGAATTCACTTTGGATAATGGGGAGGGGAATATATGAGAGCTCAGTTGATTATTCAGTAATTCCCCAGAAAAAATTCTGAAGCGTATTCAGGTGATAAACACCATCTGTGTAGGGGAGAAAAATCTGTGGCTGTTTTTTGGTTAATATGTCTTGTGTGGTATGCATGTGCCTGTGCTATTTGCACCTCCTTCTTCCAGGCAGAGTGACTCTGCTCCATAGACTGAATTCAAAGTCTTTGTGTCCAGAATCAAGAGATTTTATGAATTTACAGATGGCTAAAGTGTCCAATGCTTTATTTTTAGATCTTTCCATGGGTCAGCAGAGAATGGCTATTTGCTAGCTGTGCCTGACTGCTGTTGTTTCTGCTTGTGAACTGCCTTTTTTTGTCGAGTAAAATGTTTCACTTTTAAAACTTTCTGCACTATGTGTTGCTTTGGCTCATTGTAAGGATTTGCATGATCCTGTAAATAGTTTTACACATCGTTACTGATTTCACAATTGATAAAATTCTTTTTCAGGACATCTTGATATTGCCTCCTCTGTCTGCCTCTTGACTTTTCCCTAATATACATTTTCTTTAGTATCTTGGTGTCTTCCAGACAGGACGTGTCTGGTCCTGCAAGCTGTGTTTAATATGCATTGCTTCAGTGCTAGTTGTGCAATCTCTTTGCCAAGCATAATTATTTGAGATTTCATCTGATATGCATAACAAACTGAAGGTGCCATGGATGAAATTTTCCAGTGTCTTGATGTGCCAATGGCAACTTCTGTGTGTCACTGCCAGATAGTAAGGTGGAAATTTGGAGCCCGATTCTTCATTGTTTTGTGCCTTGTGTAGTAATTTACACCTGTGCAAAGATAGTGTCTAAACTGAATATCCTGGACTAGGTAGTAGCATTTGCACAGCTGCAAATGACTGTAGAAGAAGCAAATCAATGGAGAACCAGGTCCTTGATCTTTTGTGTGATATCATATGGATTCCAGTTGCAATCAACATTCTACAGAGCACGTTACATGTCTTTATAACTCAAGAAATGATTTCTTTGTCGTTAAGGACAGTTTCTTCCAAGGTAACATTACTATGGACTGCTACAGATTATTTGGGTGCATATGTTTGTGTGATTTTCCAAATGTTAGGGAAACCACTCTAATTTTCCCTTGAAAAGTTTGATTGTCTTCACTGACTTGAGTGATGTTCATGGTTTTAGATGATGTCTCCATAGTGCTGTTTAGGAAATTGCTCCCTTCAGTAATAAGGGGAAGGTAGATTCTGCAAAATGAAATGCCGCATTATTTTTTTTGTCTGTGTGGGTAAACTCTCTTTGAACTGATATATAGGGTTTACCTTATCAAATATCTAAAAAATGTGGAGATAACATTTTCATCTCAAAATTTTCTATGTGATGAACCTGTTATCTTAATACTTGCTATGTGTTAAATTTGTTATCTCCATGCTCTAATGTATCAGGCTGTCTGAATCTCAACATCTGGCAGTATGTTACAAAAAAAAATTCAGGATTTTTATTTCTTAAAATTCAGAGTATGCTGTGGTGAGGAGTGGATTTTTTTTCCTCATGATTTTGAGGTGACCACATAACTGGCAAATTGTGGAAACTAGCAAAGCCATGACAAAGTTGCCTTGTGTAAAATAATTTATGCCATGCTTTCCTGAATCTATCCTCATCAGAGTCTCTAACAGTCTCTTCTTGGCCAAATCATGGGGCCGCTACTCCATCCTCATTCTCCTTGACCTCTCTGCTGATTTTAATAGTGTCAGTCATACGCTCCTTGAAATCATAACCTCCCTCACCATCCATAATCTTGACTTCTCCTGGCTCTCTTCTTACTTCTCTGATTATTCCTTTCATAGGTCTTCATCCTCTCCTCTCTCTCACTCTTTGTAGGGATTCCACAAGGTACTGCTTTACCGTGCCCCCCCCGCCCCCCCTTCTCACTCTCTACACGTTCTTTTACTCCCTCAAACGGTCAAACGCCTCCTCAAGAGCAATTTTTCCAATGACTCCCACAAGAAGCCAGATGACCAATGATGAGTTGGCTGTGCAGCATTTGGGGAGAACTGATTTTATCGATATGATTTAAAAACACACCCATGCATACAGAAACAACCCATACCTGCTGATAGTGGGGGGCAGAGTGAGGGAAGCCGGCTTCAGCAGCGTTACTGAGAATTCTCAGTGCGTGTGAGGATGCTCAGTACAAAGCCAAGCAGCAGGGGGGGGGGGGGGGGCATGCAGGTTCCCCTCATACCAAATGTGTCACCTCATACCAAAAAGCATTATGCTCCATTGCTTGGTATAGGTGTATAATACGTGTCACTTCAGATAGAAGAGACTGCAACCTCTTCCTTTTCCTCTGTATTGATTTTAGATGTGAATGTTGTGGGGTGTGAAATAATGAGCTTCATTGTATTTAGCTGCGTTTTGTTCTTTTAAAATGTAGTGCATGTAACAATAAGAAACTAGGAGTCGCATTGTTCAGGAGCTGTGCACATTTCCTCCACCGAGGGTTGCGAACCCTCCAGGTTTGGCCTGGAGTCTCCAGGAATTAAAGATTAATCTTTAATTAAAGATTATGTCATGTGATGAAATCTCCAGGAATACATCCAACCAAAATTGGCAGTCCTACCTCCAGCGTACCTCAGCCTTGGTTTGCACCTGCCGCTGCTCCAGTTCTAGGCCTGTCCCTGAGATAGATTGCCAGTCATGACAGATTGTACCGTGGTTCTGGGATGTAGTTAAATGTCAGCTGGGGACTAGGTCAAATGCAGCAAACTCACAATTAAAACGGTTTAATGTAAGTAAAGAGCACTGGCACAGCGTCATGGGTGAGCGCTGTTTGAACGTGCAGCCGACAGGCATTTTCAGTGCACGAGAGGGGTGAGGGTACAGGGATAGGCCACAGATGAGGCTGGGAGGGTTACTGAAGGATGCACTCTGTACATATATGAAGAGGTCAGAGTGTGTGCGCTGTGGGGGGAAGGAGGGGATCTTCATATACATGCTATGTACATGCAAAATATTATTAACCATTGGAAAACTGTCAGCTGCAGAACTCTCTGTGATTACTGAGGTAATTGGAACCGCTGGCTGCCTGCCTCGGCCTATCTCCAACAATGGTCACTAACAAACTGGGCTTTCCCAGAAATCTACTAGTGGAGGCCTAGAACTGGGGTTCTAGTTGGAAGTGGATTCAAAAGGAAATGGTTGGCTCTGGGAGCTCATTAGTGACACCTGGGAGCAATCCCCCAGCGAGAAGCCTTAGACCTTCTACCACCCTAGTCTGTGAGAAGGGGTGTTATACCAGCATGCTGTCCCTAGACCCACCTTAGGGGTGTCCAGCCCTGGTATCCGTTTCTAGTCTGCAGGTGTATTGTAAATCTGAAGCTCCATCTGCCCCCCACACCCACACCGAGTAACCAAAGGAAAGAAGGAGAGACAAGGTAGGCGGTGGGTGAGGCAATATCTTTTACTGGACCAACTTCTGTTGGTGAGAGAGACAAGCTTTCGAGCTGACACAGAACTCTTCCTCAGGTCAAGAAGAAGGAGGCTTCATTCTGGCCACAGGTAGGGAGGAATCTAGTGGAGGCCCACTAGGACCCTCACAAAATGTTCAGGTTGGCTAGCTGTCTTTGGGAAGAAGGCTGTTCAACCTGATGACCAGGGGCAGCTCTATGTTTTTTGCCGCCCCAAGCACGGCAGTCAGGCGGCCTTTGACGGCACGCCTGCAGGCGGTCCGTGGTCCTGCAGCTTCGGCATACCCGCCGCCGAATTACCACCAAACCCACGGGACCGGTGGACCTCCTGTAGGCATGCCACCAAAGGTTGCCTGACTGCTGCCCTCACGGCGACCGGCAGGCCGCCCCCTGCAGCTTGCTGCCCCAGGCACGCGCTTGCTGCGCTGGTGCCTGGAGCCACCCCTGCTGATGACAATACTTGGCATTTGTGAAGGGCTTTCCATCCATGCCTTTCGCAGCACTTTGCAAAGGCAAGTAAGTATCATTATCCCCATTTTGTGGAGCAGGAAAACTGAAGCCTGGCAACCTGACTCACTTGCGGACACAGGGAGTCATAGGCAGAGCTAGGAAATAGAGCTCTGGGCTGCTCTCTCTAGCTGGTGTGCCCTAACCGCTGAGGCGTTCTGACACAGATAGAGAGCTGGGGGAGGGGGGAGGTTGAGGGGGGGAGCAAATTGGAGGGAAACTGGTAGTGACAGTAGGCAGGTAACTTTGGGGATGTGAAAGAGGCCTAGAAGAACTAGAGGAAAAAGATCAACACTGAATGCACAGCCCCACTCCCTCATGCATTGTATCAAAAGGCAGATGCTGGCTTGTGCAAGGCTTTTAGTCCACTTGCAAACAACCTTAAAAATCCTGATTGTACTACTGTAACCAGGTCACTTCCTCCAGCTGTAACTGTAGTGTAGCTGGACCCTTACCCTCAGCATGGTCAGAGCTATCTGTGTCGCGGAGTTTAGCCTAGATTGTTTACACAGCGCTCCGACATTCGCTTCTAAAGGCGTTTTGCAGTTTGCAAGTGTTCCTCTGCAGCTGCTTTGGTGAAGAGAGAGCTCCTCAGATGAAGCAAAATTATCTAAATACTAATAAAATCTAGTGGCGGATAGAGGGACTAGAAATGGGAAAAGCCCACAATCCAGGTAATTAAGCTGTAAGGCCCTCCGGGGATGGGCTGTCATCAAGTCATCTGATGTGTGATGAAGACCAAAGCAGAGCCAGATGCTTTGTCTCTCAGTCCCCTCCTCCACTCCCCAGAATGTTCTTATTCTCCTCCAAAGTCTGTCTGTGGAAGGTGGGGGGAAGGATGATAAAAATAAAATCCTAAAGGATAAATCTTGTAATGCAGAGCACTGAACAGCTGGTAGTTTAAGGCACCGAACAGCAGTTTAGTGATTAACTTACCTCTTTAAAATGCTGAACGATGCAATACAATAAAATATGACTTGTATGGTGTATGGTCTCTTTCACACCTCCAGACGCACAGTGCTCTCTAGGGTTAAGAAAGGTGACAGAGTTAAATAATAAGTAATAGCAGAAGGAGTGAGGAATTGAGAGATGGGCAAGGGACCAAAATATCAGCTGCTTAGGAGCTCTGCCGCAATCCATTTAATTTTATTGAAAGGAAATAGCCTCCATATTTTCCCTGATTTGTACGTATTGATGTCTTTTGCCTTGTGTGCCCTGTCCCTCTCCTTCCATTCCACACAAGCATCTGTCTTCGGCTGCTGTCGGTGACACTCCCTGTTGGCATCAATGTGCTGCTGATACTGCTACAGGCTATCTTACCCTGGATGGCTGCCAGTTCCCTCTGTCGGTCTCTTCCTCTCTCTCTCTCTCTCTCTCTCTCTCTCTCTCTCGTAATTATATGTTACCTCAGGTGCATGGTTGGCCTGGTACCATCACCAAAGGGTATGCTGCTGCCCCTATGTCCTATTGCCTGATACAGCAAAGTCCAGCAACCTACTATATTTGCATTGGCAATCTGTGACCACTCTGGAGATGCTGAGAAATGGAGCTCAGGCCTACTTCATGTATAGCTGTGACTGACATCTTCAGAAAAGTGTTATGCATCCGAAGAAGTGGGCTGTAGTCCACGAAAGCTTATGCTCTAATAAATTTGTTAGTCTCTAAGGTGCCACAAGTACTCCTGTTCTTCTTTTTGCGGATACAGACTAACACGGCTGCTACTCTGAAACCTGTCAGAAAAGTGTGTGCATGTGTGGGGAAGAGAGAGACAGGGAGAGAAGGAGAGGAAATCAGGCAGATAATGATATTGGTTAGGAGGGAATTGCTATAGTGTCAGGCATATGTGGTCAGATTCATCCCTGGTGTAATACCTTTTAAGTCAATGACATTACATCAGGGTTTAATCTGGCCTAGGAAAATGGGGAGCCATGTAGCTGTTCCCAGTTTAGTTGTCAAATTCATGACAAAGCAACTGCTTGGGGAGCACATTTTGGGGGTGTTTTGACTGTTTCTTGAAAACTTCAAATCTGTGGCATTGAGAGCTCCTGAAATCCTGTCTCTGCCTGCCTGCTTTTCACGGGGTAATACTAAGGTAGTTAGTTAGCAAACAGATGCTAAAGCCACTCTTACTCCATTTAGCATTTCAGAATTGCAAATGCCTGTTTCAAGGGCTGCTTCTTTTTTCACACAATGACATTGTTCATTTTCCGAAGTCCTTTGACTGTGGAATTCTCTCTTGCAGAGAGTAAAATGTGGCAATTAGCTGGGGGAGAGAGGCAGGGAAATGCCATTTTTAGGCCTTGTCTACACTACAAAACCATGAATGTGTACACACTGCAATGTGAGTTTTGGCAGGAAAAATGCCCTAGTTTGGCGATAAAATAAAATCACTCTGAGGAGAGGAGAGACATAAGGCTTTTTGCGCAAAATTTTTGTTGACAAAGTGCCAATGTAGATACCATGCTTGGTTTTATCACTTTAATTGGCCTCCAGGAGGCAAATTGTTGTTCCGGTGCTTCACCTAAGACCTGCTGGTTCTAGAAGAAGCTGGACTGTATTCTTGGTGGTGACCCCACCTCCACCACCAAGAGCCCCATGGATACTTCGGCATGCCTGGAGGCAGCTGAAAGAGGACCTAACCCGGAGGATGAAGTCATTGATGAAGAGGTGGAGTTAGATGACGATGTGGAGCTCCCGGTGGGGTTGCCCAGTGGGGAACTATTTGCCACTCCGGATGTTTAGCTAGTCTCAGCAGTTGCTCTCCAGTAAGCAAGAAGCAGGAGAAGAGACGCCTGGTAAGTGGCTGTGGTTTGTGTAGTGTGGAGGTGGGTTCAGGGTATAGAAATGTGGAAGGCAGGGTATGTTTCTGTGAGCTGCACAATTCCCTGTGCAGCTAATCGGCACGGCGGAACAAGGTGTTGATGCATGCTGAGATCTCACAGGAATCCTCCAGAGAGATCTCCAGGACATCCCCAAGCAATGCATCATGGGACATTGATGCAGTCCCAAGATGCGCCATGATCCACTCCACCTTCCCACATGACCTAGCAACAGAAGGTGTGGAGCTGGACTGTGGGATAGGTAACCACAGTGCATTGCTCACACTGTCGATGATAGTGCCCCAACTGTGGACACACTCTGCTGACAGAGGGAGCGAGTGTGAACATGCAATACCGATTTTTGAGTATTGACATAACTTTTGTCGACAAAACTCTATAGTGTAGACAAGGCCTTAAAGTAATCCAAGAATAGTCCTGGCATTTCTCATAGGAAGGAAAATGTCCTGATAAACAAAGTGCTCTAAACACCCATTGAGTTGTATGGTCATCACAGCATTAAAAGGTGTAAATCTCAAGTCCCACTGATTTCAGTGGAGTTACTCAGTTCCCTACCTGTAAAATGGGGATTTACACCCTCATGAGATCAGAATCTGGCCCTGAGATTTCTTTGCCGAGATTGTATTAAGTAACATCACAATGTGGAATTTCCCTGAACTCTATGTGTTCAGCCTAAAAATCTTGGCCAGTCTCACCCTGCCCAGAGCAAAGTATCTGATACTACAGCTAGCATTTGAAAAGGCACCTTGTGCTTTTCAAAACCGATTGGTGGCTGCATTTTTCCCCCTAACCAATCTTTAATATGGATCTAATTCTGACTACATTGCAGT
Organism: Trachemys scripta elegans; assembly: GCF_013100865.1. Classification (NCBI taxonomy): domain Eukaryota; kingdom Metazoa; phylum Chordata; order Testudines; family Emydidae; genus Trachemys; species Trachemys scripta. The sequence continues at coordinate 197,662,817 of NC_048298.1, read as the reverse complement.
GCAGTGAAATCACATTAGGTAATTTAAGGAGACTGGCAACCCCTTCAAGCATTATAAACCTTTGATTGCTTCCCCCAAAGCTCTAATGAAGCTGCGTAGACTGGGAGTAATGAAGAATTGTTATATCTGGAGTGGCTGTGGTTCTGAGCTTAGGTGCACAGTTTGCCATCGTGACCTGGTGTTAGCTGGGGAATGACACGGTTGAGTCTCAGTCTGATGAAGCAGGTGCTGTTTCGCCCTCTAGGTAGAGGAAAGACAGTGGGTGGAATGAGATAAAAGGCTGCAATTTCTTTGGGATTCTTTTACCCATATAAAAAACACCCTAGTGTATTCAACAGCAATAATCCAAACCATGGCTATAACATTACAGTGAGCTGTATTGTTTTCGACCACTACTCTCAGCATACCGCAGCATTTGTACAAGGACAAACAGATTAGATGTATTCATGTTTTGTTGTTCAGTTACAGACACTGTTTCATAAGCCCTGTTAACTGAGAGAATCTCAAGCAGCAAAATTCAGATCCAGATCTTGTAAATCCCCAAAGTCCAGGCATATTTGGCTGCCCTCTCTGTCTATTAACAGAAAAGGAAAGAATTTCACCTCCTCAGGAAGATTCCTGAATCCTGAAAACTTAAATAAATTCTTTATCGTGTGCATATGTGTGGCAGATTGAGAGGTTGCCGCAAAGGTGGGGCATTTTAATGATTGGGGTTGGCACAAAACAGTGCTTATCTCTTTAAGAAATGGAAATGAAGTCTAATTAGCATATACTGGTAGCAATTAGCATATAAGTCCCATTCTGGGACTTGGAGGAAGGGAAAGGACCAAGCAGCAACTTAACAGGATTTTGTTAGACAAAATTAGCTACCATAGAACAGTCATAAAAATATCTAAATTATTAGTAGCTCTGACTCTTAGTGTTAATACTGCACGAACACACTACTATCTGGCATACCCACTCACTAATAAAACAAGCCATGGTACAAATGTAATCTATCTGATATGTATTGTTATGCTACAGAAAGCAAAATTTGGCAGGTTTTATGTAAATATTAATTTAAAAGGTGAACATTCTTAAACTGACTTTGGAGAATGATTTTTGCTAATAGTAGATGAGTTACCAAAATGGACCACATTTGAGTAAAAACAGCCATGCTTTCATTTTAAAAAAAAGTCATTTATGGGGGCATTTCTTGAACTTTGCACTCTTCGTTAATTCAGAATGAAATAGAAAAACCTAGAGTTCAGTATTGCCAGCCACAAACATTTAAAATCAATGAATCTCAGGCTCCTCAATGTCTTAAAAAAATTATGCTTTTTGTTATTTGGGGGATTTTTTTGCCTTCTGGTTCTTGAGCCTTTAGGGGTCACATTTGCAAGCTTTTCTTCACAACCATGGGGGTTATAAACGTACTTTAAAAAAAAAAGCGGACATTAATGCTTCCAAGAGCTAGGGCTTTAGGAAAAACACCAGATATCACTAGATCTGCAATAAAATCATAAGTGTTGGCAACACTGAAACTACACTTCTTAAAAAACTTAGCTTTGAATTTTTTGCGCACCTCTAATGTTTACCTAAAAAAAACTTGGTTCTCTTACTGTTCCGTCTCAAAAATATATTCCCTCCAAATGTGGTTATGTGGAATCAACTTAATACTTCTGCAGAGCATGCCAGGGGCCCAACTTTCCCCTCTGCATCTATATGGAGCCAGATCAGTCAGGTTTGGGGTTGAGTGGTGTGGAAGTGGGATTGCAAGGCTTTGTATTGTTTCTTTAAATCAGTAGCAGGAAATCTGGCAGGATAGACCAGGGGTAGTTTATAGCAGAAAGTCTGCAATGATTAGTGAACACCAGAAAAGGAGAGATGGGGGAGAGAGAAGCTCTAGGTATAATACTGTTTTCCTTATTCTAATATTCTAATAAAGTTCCTTGTTCTGTGTTGAAAGAAAGAAACTGCTTCTGTGATTCTTTGTGATTGTCACAAAGATCCTGCAGACATCCCTCCACAGGTAGCCTAGTAGGCGGTCCACACTTTATTGTTCCTGTAGGCTGAGCACAATGCAAACAAGCAGGGTGTCCTTGCATCTCTCCATTCTCCCCATAATCTCCCTCTGCTACCCTTCCATCTTGCTCTATTTCAAGGACTCCCTGCAACTTCCCCAATCTCCCTCTTGCCAGGGGTTCTGTGTGCCCCCCATAATCCGCTTCTTCCATACCACTGCCTCTGTGTGCACCCCCATCACCTTCTTCCCCGTATGCCAGGGGCAGTGTTCTCCCCATTCGCCCATCCTCCCATACCAGTGTCCCCCTCCCCATTTTTCCTCCACACCAGCAGCTCTGTGTGCCCCACTATTCCTCCTCTCCATTCCAACATTTCTGTGTGTCCCCACTTCCACAATACTAGGTTTCCCTAATCCTCCCACACACACACTAAGGGTTCTATGTACCCCACCATTCCCCCTCCTCCTTTCTTCCAGGATTGCCATTTTCACTCCTGTGGCCAGGTCTCTGTGTGAGCGCCACTCCCTTCTTTTCCTCCCACAGCCTCCGCTCCCTCCATGCCCGGGTCTCTCAATCTCCCTCCTTGCCAGGGGTTCTGAGCACCTCATTCCCTCTCCCCCATTTCCCCCATACCAGGGGCTCGCATTCTACCCTCCTCCCCAAGGCAGGGACTCTGTGTGTGCCCATATTTCCCCTCCCCCCATTTTCCCCGCCTCCCACATCAGGGTCCCCAATCTCCACACACATACCCCGACATTTTGTGTTCTCTGCATTCCTCCACCCATGCCAGGGTCCCACATTCTACCCCATGCCCAGGGATCACAGTCCCATTTCGTTCCCCCATTCTCCTTCCCCCACCATTCTTCTTCTTTTTTCCTGGGAGATAAGTTATTCAGGATGCCAATGTGTTAAACTTTAGAGAGAGGATGAACAGCGATGAGATATGGGTATTGTCATTGCTGGGAAGTGTTAATGGTGTCATCAGTCAGTTGTTTGGTCAATAGACAGTTGCACAGATGCTTCTGACTGTTCTAAAGAGTGGGCAGGGGCAGCATCTGTTCCCCATTTTTTCCCTTTTCAGTTTCCAATTTCCCCCCAAATCAATAGGGTTCTGGCCATTCAGGCCTAGAATGTTCCCTGAAATTTTGGAATTGATCAGACCTGACATTCAAAAATTATTGTGTTACAGACAAGCATACAGAGGAATGCCGTTGGTGGCTGAACTTGTGCTGAACTTAAGGGGTTGTCTCTGTGGGGTTGGGCGATGGCCAGGGGCGGCTCCAGACACCAGCGCACCAAGTATGTGCCTGGGGCCGCAAGGCGCAGGGGGCGGCCTGCCGGTCGCTGTGAGGGTGGCAGTCAGGCTGCCTTCGGTGGCATGCCTGCGGGAGGTCCGCCGGTCCCACAGCTTCGGCGGCAATTCAGCACAGGGTACGCCGAAGGCGCAGGACCGGTGGACCTCCTGCAGGCATGCTGCCGAAGGCTGCCTACCTGCCGTGCTTGGGGCGGCAAAATACATAGAGCCACCCCTGGCAATGGCCAGGGCCGACTCCAGGCACCAGCGAAGAAAGCAGGTGCTTGGGGCGGCCAATGGAAAGGGGCGGCACGTCCGGGTCTTCAGCGGTAATTCGGTGGTGGGTCCCTCAGTCCCTCTCAGAGTGAAGGACCCGCTGCCGTATTGCCGCAGAAGAATGAAGCGGTGCGGTAGAGCTGCCATCGAAGTGCCACCAATCGCAGCTTTATCTTTTTTTTTTTTTCTGCTTTGCCGCTTGGGGCGGCAAAAAAGCTGGAGCTGGCCCTGGCAATGGCTAATGTCCTTGGCTACTGCCCCCCTCATCCCTAGGCAAAATAAGCAGGGTGAAGCAATTGTGAAATGATCAGTACCATCCTATGCTGGTGGTGCCTCTGGATGGTGACACTTTATGTCTGAGCATGGGTTTGAGGCAGGAGTGCCAGAAGCTCCCTAGAAGTGGGGGGGCCGCCAGTGCCCGAATTGTGGCCCTGCTCCCACTTTCCTCTTCTCCCAAGACCCCACCCTCACGCTGCCTCTTCCCCCTGAGGCCCTGCCCCCTCTTGCTCCTCTCCGCCCCCTTCCACCTGTCCGCCCCACCCCCGTCACTCACCCTTAAGGCAGGTAAAAAGTGGGAGGCCTAAATGGTGTGTTTATTATATTACATACCGAGGTACCTTTAAACAAGTGAAGAGATGTGTCTCCGGGTGATGGAATAATTGTGGGTATTGACTTGACACTAGCAAATAAGGTTAAAAAAAAAAACAGATTAAAAACTCATTTAAAGTTGCTGGTGTAGACCGTCCAACCCTCCCATTTTGGAGTAGGATTTGGAACAACTTCTATATTTCATCCGTTTGATATGTTCAGGGCATGGTGAGTCTCTCTGAGATGTTGACTGTGCTGCCTGATGAGGAGCCCAATTTACATATTCTCAATTTAATCTAAAGTAGGTGCTAATTGATTACTGCTGAATGTCAGCACGCTCTGATTATCTGTTCAAGATGCTCTGGGAAAAAAACCCTGAGCTGCATGTGAGAAAGGGATTTTGCCCATTCTGCACACTGAGAACAGAATATTTACTCTCCTCCCTCCTCCACCCCACCCCACCCCCGATATTATATAAAGGTTTTAATTAGCTAGGCCTGAGGTTCTTGGTTGAGTGCTGCTTCCTTGTGTACTTCCAAGGCAACTGAGATTGGCTCGGTTATCCTAGTTGTCTGTCTCAAGGGTCCATCTCATTTGGCCTTTCTCAGTTTAGAAATCACGGGACAAATTCTTCTCTGATGCAACTGATGTGGCGTTACATCAGGGATGTGTTTGCCTCCCCCATCCCCTTCATACATTGGCCCTGAGGATTTCCCCAGCAGTCCCTATGTTGACTTTCAAGGCTTGGTGCAGGACGAGAGAGAGGAAGGAGAGTCTTGTGTTCAAGACACTAGCCTGGGACTCAGGAGTTCTGGGTTTAATTCCCCACAGATTTGGGAGGCTGTGTGGTCTAGTGAAGGGAGCACTGGAGTGAGAGTAGGGACACTTGGGTTTCAGTCCTAGCTTTGCCACTGACCAGCTGTGTAACCATGAGCAAGTCACTTCACCTCTCTGTTTCCCTTCCCAACCTTTGTCTGTCTCTTCTAGTTCGATTATAACTCTTTGGTGCAGGGACTGTCTCTTACTATATGTTTGTACAGTGTTTCTTGCAACGTGGCCCTGATTTCAGTTGGCACTATACTGGTGCTAGTGTAATACGAATAAGCAAATCTTTCTATTCGGGTCATAACAAGTTTGATCATTTTGGGCCCCTCAATTCCCATCCCAGGCACTGTACAGATGGTTTGGACTATTTTGCTTGGGTTTTCTTTATTAGCTGTTTTCCCCGGGCACTGAGCCCAGCTTTAATTCGTTTACAATTGTTACAGCATGCCAGTTACTGTACCTGGAGTTGAGCACTCTAGAAATTATTTAAATAAGTATTTAAGCCCTATATGATGACTAAATCACCACCACCACTACTAAAAATAAACAAAGCTAAGCCAGATATAGCGTGGAAGTGCTCTCTCATTATTCTTTCTTGCGGTTGGCTACTGTTAAGCGAAACATTTCTGCTTCTTTGGGTCATGGTAGGATTAATTAGCCACACTGTGGTGAAGCCATTTTTTTTTCTGGGTCTTGCTTGGCATGCAGAGCTATTTCCCTGTAGAAGCAGATTTCGATTGAAGTCCCATCATGCAAAAGGCTTTTTGTAATGTTTGCTCTCCCAATGTGGTTTGCACCAACATCCTGCCCTCCAGCTTTTCCAATTTAGCACTCCCTGCGTTCTCTGAATAGTTTTGGTAGGCTGCAGGGGGGATAATGGGGTGAATGGGGCAAGCCCAGCTCAACTAGTGCTGTGCAGAAACAGTTGATTTTTCTTTTGGGCAGTTAATACGTGTACGTGTTGATCCCCACTAAATTTTCCAGCTCCTGTTATACATAGAAAGCATTTGGTGGTTGGGTCCAGGAATTAGACACTGTAGGGTGGAAATTATTAAAGAGATCCATCTTATGACAAAATGCCAGCTTCCCAGAAATCCCCTGACCTGCTTACTTAATGCTCCAGTAAAGGAGCTACATTTTAAACAGGACGTCAATTTAATTTCTTTTTTATTGTTAGCAGCTACACTTTGCCTTGCCCATTATTGGAAATATGTGACCCCCTCCTCCTGTGGACTTGTGATCTAGTAAAATACGGACTGTTCTTGTAAAGGAAAAGCTTTCACACAGGTATACGCACAAAAGAAGCACCAAAAACTGGACTGATATTTAGAAATTTTGCCATCCTTTGCAGCGTACTCAGAGGAGGAGGCGCCCCAGCCAGTGAGCCAGAATCTTTAGCCAGGTTCTTTGGATATTAACCTGCTCCTGGAAAAGGAATGTACCAAGTACAATGTTACCATTTTATTGTAACTTTGCCTTAATAAAAAGTTTTTAAAAAGAAAGAAAAAAGAAAATTTCCCTTTGGTTAGCGCTGCCTGAATGTTGCATAGTTCCACAGAGAGTCTGCGGAGAAAGCTGTTGTGTTGTACCGTAACGGAGCCAGCCTTACTGTCTCTAAAATTCTTCTGTGCAAGATAGTCAAGGGAGTTCTATAACTGCATGAAAACGGTAAGAAAATTACTAATAATCAGGGCCACATTGTGGCTGGCCATGTGTGGTTATGCAGTAGGTAGGGGAGGGGCAGAGAGGCTGCAAAGAATAGCCACTTGTGTCTCTGCTCCAGGGGCAGACGCCTTCCATGTTCTTGGGCTCAGAGAGCACAATGATTATTCTAGGTTAAGTCCAACAGTGGCCTCCCCGAATGAGGCAAGGAGGGGTGGGCCGTGGTGAGAGCATGTGTACATCACCCTGTCCACACTGGCTAGCAGAGTGGCTTCTTCCAGTGGCGGAGCACATGCAGCACCCTGTAAAACAGTGGAGCAGCGACTGTGCCTGCAAGTTTGTGCCTGTCTTGGGAGAGATGCCACAGAGAGCAGCTGCTGGGATGGCAGACTTCCCCCACCTCCTCCTCCCATGTGTTAATAACCTAGTTAGCAATAGAATAGCATACAGATCATGAGAGTTAAAGATGTTTTAATCCCCGCTTTTGATTCTTTTTCATCTTTAGGGGGAAGCTGCCACTCCCACCCCACTTGTGCGTGATCATCTCGTGGTCAAAATTCAACCTACCCTGCTCATTACTTAGAGACGACTCCACCCACCCTCTACTATCCCTTCAGGTGAGGGGAGGTGCCATCCTTTCCCTCTCTAGCTAGACAGGATAAGCAGCTGCTTCTCTCACATTCTGCCTCTATGATCCCCCATCTCCTGTCCCTTTCTTGGCCTCTGCTACATTCATTTGCCCCCCTATATTTCTCTCTCTTTCTCCTCACAGTCTCCAGCCCCAGCACATCCTTCCTGTCTGTCACACTACATTCCCTGCACCATCATTCAGTCTTCTTCCTGCCCCCTGCAGCCACTCCAATGCCTCATAGTTTCCCGTCCTGTTTTGTAATGCCTCATTCCCAGCACCCCCCATGTCTGGCCCTCGTATGAGTAAGAGGCCACCATTTCCCCTGACAGCAGCCTGGCTTCAGCCTCTCTAGAAGTAGTGGGAGATGGTGGCCATCAGGCTGAGGGCAGTCTGCCTGTGGCTTCAGTCCCCTTTATGGTAAAGAGAGATGGTGGCCATTTTGGGATAAGGGCAAAACTTCATGACCATCACAATAATTAGTATGAAATGTTTTGCTTCTACAGTTTTTCTGAATATTTGATTCCTTCTGCCTTTGCAATGTGGATTTCTGGTAATGGAAATTACAGTAATTGCTTTGCACAGGTAGTTAACCAATTACAGAATTATAGAGTCATAGAAATGTAGGGCTGGAAGGGACCTAAAGAGGTTTTCAAGTCCAGCCCCTTGCGCTGAAGCAGGACCAAGTAATCCTAGACTGTCCCTGACAGGTGGTTGTCCAATCTGGTCTTTAAAACTTCCAGTGGTGGCAGGGCCAGCTCTGGGGGGGGAGGGCGGCCGGAGCCCTGGGAGGAGGGCGGCGAGCCCCGGCTGGGGCTCCGCTCTTCCCCCGGCGGCCAGAGCGCAGGGGGCAGGGCGGCGAGCCCCAGCCAGGGCTCGCCACTCTCCCGCCGGCGGCCGGGGGGAGGGCGCCGGGGGGGAGGGCGGCCAGAGCGCCGGGGGGGAGGGCGGCGAGCCTGGCCGTGGCCCCGCTCTCCCCGGGGGCCGGAGCGCCGCGCCGCCCCCCTCCAGGTGCCGCCCCAAGCACAAGCTTGGTGGGCTGGTGCCTGGAGCCGGCCCTGAATGGTGGGGATTCCACCTCCTCCTTTGGAAGCGTATTCCAGTTTTGCTACCCTTACAGCTGCAAAGATTTTCCTAATTCCTAATTTCATCTCCTTTGCTGCAAATTGAGCCCATTATTTCTTCATTAGCCTTCATTGGATGTAGAGAACAATTGATCATGGTCCTCTTTATAACAGTCCTTAACATATTTGAAGATTATCAGATCCCCCGCTCAATTTTCTTTTCTGAAGACCAAACATGCCCAGATTTTTAAAACTTTTTTTAGAGGTCAAGTTTTCCAAATCTTTTCATTTTTGTTGCTCTTCTCTAGACTCTCTCCAATTTCTCCACATCTTTCCTAAAGTGTGGCACCCAGAACTGGACACAGTACTCCAGCTGAGGCCTCACCAGTTCTGTCTAGAGACAATTACTTCCTGTGTCTGACATACAACACTCCTGTTAATACACCCCAGAATAGTATTAGCCTTTTTCGCAACTGCATTCAAGAGAGAAGCTGAGCTTGTGAGCTGGGAAAAAGGTAAAGGAAGGAGTCAAAGAAATTAAAGCATTTCATACAATAACTAAAACACGAATCCATGGGGACTTAAAGATACTGCATGAACATCGATTTCACACGCCTATTGTCTGAATGAAATTAGTATGTGTGAGACCCCCTCCTCAACTACTCCAACAAGAAGAGGAAACGGCATAACTGAATCAGCCCCATCACTTGAATGGTTAAAAACTAGACTGGGCGAGGCCCTGGAACATATACATAGTAGAATCGTGCTTCCCTCACTCACACAAGTAACCCCATTGAAGACAGTGGGGCTACTTGTGTGTGTAAAGCAAGTAAGATTTGACCCACAGGAGAGAACAATCCAGCATCGGACTAGATGTTGTGTCTTTTCCATCTCGGACTTCATCGACAGGACACTGTACAAGGCAGCCTTCTAGAAAATTATTGAAAAAAATAAATAGAAATAGACATGTTTAAAAAATGTAAAGCCATGATTGTGTTTGTCACAGAGAGTTTATTTTCTCCTTTTGGGAATAAAACAAAATGCCCAGCCAGTCAGAGCTTTACGTTTTCAGGGGAAGATATCGCGTGGCTCACAGTTTGCTGCGGCTGGTTGGAAAGGCACTGTTTCCATACCCACACACACCCCACCTTCCCTTCACCCCTATATAACAGTTGACAATTAGCTTTTAGTGCACATACATGAAGGGAGATACATGCTTTGGCCTCTGTGTGAGAGCAATAATTCTCTTAAATTGATGTGTCAGCAAACTAAAACTCAATATTTTTTTCACACAGTATATTTTACAGTCAGAGGACCTTCACTAATCGGAATAAAGCAATTTGGCTCCCTGTCATTGCTCACGGAAAACATATGAGCTGGTTGGCATGTATGGCCTCCTAGATTTATCAGTGTCTCCCATCCAGTGCATGGGAGGTTCAGGGCTGCAGCTCTGAGAGGAGTGAATTTTTATGAACGCTTTGTCCTGAGAATCCCCAGAGCTAGATTTATTCCTTATTTTCAGAAACGTTTTATTTATTGTCCATAGCCCATACCCTCTTTAGGTCCAATGGAAGTCATATTTTACATGTTTGATTTGTGTAATTAGGTCTTTATTGCTTCATGTTTTTAAAAAGTCTGGCAGATGCCATCCTTCCCAAAGCTGTCCGTCCATTGTGTGTGTTTTTCCAAAGATGCCAGACATCTGTGATGGGGATACTTGTAACTTTCCTCTCAAACAGGGGAACTCTACTAAACACATCTTGCATCAATATCTTGGGCATTGTAACTGGCTTCAGTACTGTTCATTAGCTATATCACCTTAAGTGACCAGATGTCCCATTTTTAAATGGACAGTCCCATTTTTGGGGACTTTTTCTTATATAGGCACCTATTATCCCCCCACCCCCATCCCATTTTTTCACAGTTGCTATCTGGTAACCCTATATCACCTCTAAAGAAGTTTTTAGGCCCCCCCTCCAGCTGCCCCAGTCTACATCAGTGCTATGCCAAGGTGGATAGGACAGCTACATAATTGTAGTCCTCCTTGTTTGACTGCACAGTACTGTGCCCCACCTTTCAGTGACTGTTGTACATCCCCTGCCCTGATACCCCAAGGTGGCAATTCTTGCCGTGCTTTTGCTCTCCCCCTTTGCCATAATGAGTCTTCATGTTACAACATCGTTTCGGAACACAAGCACATATCTAGTCATACAGAAAGGGACCTGCTGGACCAATTAAAGACCCCAGGCTGAGAACTCATGGCCTAGAGTACATGGGTTCTGAACGACAGATGATGCTCAGGTTTGCACTGTGAAGGGAATCAAAGAGAGAGTTTACTCATGGATGAGCTCTGGAAGCTCCTCTAGGGTCTGTTGTCACTGCAGAGTGATCCTGGATTCTTACCAGTTTTTTGTCTTGACAACCCTCCCATACACTCAGCCAGGTTTGATGGCTCTTTCAGTCTGGGTTTATAGGCGCCGACTCTGTGGGTGCTCTGGGGCTGGCACACCCACGGGGAAAAATGGTGGGTGATGAACACCCACCGGCAGTCCCCCTATCAGCTCCCCCCAGTCCCTCCTGCCCGCCGGTGGGCCCTGCGGATCAGCGCCTCCCCCTCCTCCACCCTCCCTGTGCCTCCCGCCCACCCCAATCAGCTGTTTCACTGCTTTTAAAAAGTGAAAGTGCTGGCCTGGCTACAACTTTTAAAAGCATTTCCTTGGTACCTGATCCACATTTTTAGTATGTTATAATAAAATAGCTAGATTGGGCACATCAACAGTGTCTCAGTTGAGCTGTTTTAATAAAAAGAGAAAGTTCAAAGAGCTTGGCCAAGCAGGCAGTTTGGATATTTGTGGTGTGGGGGCATCAGGTATCCATCTCCACCTCTAAGTGAAAGGTCCATATTGTTCAGTGTTCAGTCTTGTGCCTTCATAATATATTGCATGGGAGGCAAGTTAAGAACCCAGGAGACTCCTGTGTTGTGTTGTGTTGCTGCTTCATAGAGCAGAAGTATGTACACAGACAATCCAATCTGCGCTAGTGGGCAATCGAATGAGTCAGTGCTTGAACTTTGCAATTCTGCCAGTCCAACAGGGGCTACAGCCCCATCACATGAATTCCATTGAGTCACACCGAGCTCCTGTAAAAAGCACACTTCCTTTCTGCAGATCAGGTGTTACAGGAATGTGAATAACACTAGCGACATAAAGAAGACTTGTTTCATACCTGATGTCCTTCCCCACACAAAACTCCCATTGCAGTTTCAGTGGGAATTAGGAATGTGGGAAAACAGCAAAATTGGTCTTTCACCGCATTGCTGGCTTGGCAGCAGTCTCTCTGAATTAGAACCTCTTGAGAAAGAATGGTGTCCAGTTTCTTACGGGGTCTCTATTTATCCAGATCTGTGTTTCTCAACATGTGGGGCATGACCCACAGGTAGGCCTTAAATGGTGCCTCTTGGAGGGTCAGCACAGATTGAAAAACAAAAAGGCAGCTATACCAGCTGTGGGTTCTTGTTATAGCCCCAATCCCATGAGTCTTTACAAGAAGACATGAGAGGTGGATTGTGGGTTCTGGGAGAAACTAGGAGGTGAACCACTGGTCTAGGTATCTTGCCACTTGGAGGTGGTTCTTTGTTGTTGTGTGTTTATTTTGGAAGTTTTAAAACATAATACTAAACAGCTTTCAAATGACTCTCAATTCCAAAATATGAGCAGCTGCAAATGAGTGTGTAGAGCAGGATCCTTCTTGTCCTTTGAGAAACCTGAATCAACAGGCTGCCCATAATTACCCTTTTCAGGCTGTTTCCCAAACAAAATTCCTATGATCCTACAAATGGAACTTCCTGCAGTTTGCAGTACACACATCTCAGTCTGCAAAGATATAGGACATGTGAGTAATCATGAAATTGTATGCAAGTGTCCCAACAATTTGGCAACAAATTTTACTCTCACTGAAGCGTTTTGTGAAAGAGAGTCTTCTGAATTTTCCCATCTGAAGATCATTCTTCTTGTATGTGCCAAATGTACAACTCTATGCATGAGTCTGCCTTTAAATGAGGCGGCGTCAGTCATGTGAATGATTTCATAGTAATAGTGTTAGTGCTGTTCTTATAAAATATGTAGTTGTTGTATGAGAAGTAGGTAGTTAAATGTTATAAAACCCATTTTATAATGGTGTGGAGAAACTGACGCTGTGGTAGAAAGTTTAAGTGACTTGCCTAAGGCCAGGCAAGTAAGTCTGTTGCAGAACCACTACTAGAACTTGGAAATTCCTGGATTCCAGGGCTACTCTCTGTCATACTGCTTCTTGAAGACTGCTTGGATCTTTACCTGCATACTCTGTTGGCTTCTCTTATTCTGTTTTTCTCTTATTTCAGTGTTTTCACATTCATAGATTAAAAGGCCAGAAGGGACCGCTGTGATCATCTAGTCTAACCTCCTGTGTAACATATGCCATAAGGCTTCCCTGATGTTACCTCTTTCTGGAATGGCAACTTTCTATTACGGCCAAACCTGGTTGTCAAAAATTATAATAATTTACAATAGCATATATTTTGATAGCACTTTTCATCCCGAAGGATTCCAAAGCACTGCAAGCCATACCTACACTAAAATGTCCCACCATTGTTATCACTGGTGTAGCTCTGCCTGTGGTAGGAACAGTAGGAATGCTGTGGCTGGGGTTTTAACCACCATGTCATCTAGCCCTGCTGTGCAGCTACTTTATCTCTGCTGGCACTTCCATGATTGCTACCATCGAGGGAGCTGCACGGGTGATAGGAACTGTAAGAAACTTTCAGGGGCGGGGGGGGGGGGGGGGGGAAGAAAGTTCTAGTGTTGACACAGCACTTCCTGCTAAATACATAGGTCACACTTGCCCTCTGTTGAAATTCAACCACCTCTGTGGCGAAACATGGCTTACCAATGCATGGTGAAACTGAACAGAAGCTTAGAGGGAGAACTGCATCCAACTGCAATGGGAGGGAGGACGGGGGGAATATTTCTTAAATACAGAGAATGTAGATTACAGTTAAGTTGGCATTTAGCCATGCTCTCACAGCTAACATGCTGATCCATACATAAAATAAAATAGGATATTCTATGACCACAGGGGGTCAGGGCATTGACTTTGTCTAGTCTGGAAAGCTCACTTCCTGTGTCCCTAGCATCATGCTCAGTAACAGCTCAGAGAAAATAGTGCCATTTACTGCAGAATAACCAACATCATTTCCTTCAGCACTGGATTTTCCAAGGAGGTCTGCCCAGTCTGACACTGCTCAGTTTGGGATCACAGCCCCAGGTGATATGATTATATGTAGGAATGTGACTTAAATACAGACGAGGGCTCCAGCCATTTCAGATCTTTGCTTCATTTATTCCAGACCTTTTAATTCTTTGCCACATTTAGCTGAGCAAAAGGTAAGAATGGAAGCACTTGGAATAAGTCCCAGGGGCTTCAATGTGGAAAGAAGCATATATCAGAGAGAGAGAGACACAGCGAGGAGAGTTCTGGTTTGTCAGTATGTGAGACCTCAAGCTGAGTGACTGGGAGTTGACATTCCTTCTATTTATTTATAAAAGTTGTAACTGTGGAAATTAGCCTTAGAAGCTGTAGACCCATTACTATTATTTTTATCGTCCTTCTAAGACATACCCTGAGGCATTCCTGGAGATTGAATCCCATTGTACTTGGCAATAAGCTCATAATTGATTATGCCATGGAGCTTTAATATGGATTGGAGAAATGGAATCCAGAGTAAATACATTCAAAATTTTGCTAGCAGGCCGAATTTAAAACTGATTTTCTGAACCTACTAGGATTATTCCTTCTCAGCTAATGATTTAATTTGAGCTAGCCACCCTGAGAGGTGCAATATGTGAGGTAAGGCTAGCTCCCTGGGCTTCTTTAAAGAAGTTTATCCTGTATACTGCACCTGTACGTTTGTGAAAATAAAATTAAACTAAAAAATTATACATTATGGACCAATGCATAATCCTGATGCTTGCTCAGGTCCTGGCTGGTGCTTCCCAGTGTAATGCTGCAGTCACCTGTCACTAATATTCTCAGCTGTGAGTTTGCTGATTCACTTCATTTCTGATAAAGGAGCAAATTTCTGCATATGACTCTAACTAGGGGGTTAGAGTTTGCCTTTGTCGATCTCTGCTTGAAAAGAGCTCTCAAAGCTCCAGGTGGCCAGACTATCTTCCGTAGGTGGGTGTTTCAATGCACTTATTGAGAGAATTCTAGCAGCTTGTTCATCTTGTCCATTAACGGTCCTTTCCCTCCCTTTCCTTAAAGTGGTCTTTTCCTTTCTCCCCATTTCTGATGACCCCATATTCTGTGCTTTGATATGCAAAGCGGCTCCCACTGATTTCAGATAATTTCATGGCTTAAAGGGGGCTAAATTGCAGACCTGGTAGAAATTAAAGTTCTCTAAGGTGAGTCAGTTGCTATCTAGGATCCAATACAAACAAGCTGCCCAAGCCCTGAATATTGATACAAGCTAATGAAATTCTGCTCAGACATGACAGAATTAGCATTATTTTCAGATCATTTTAAATCCTGGATTTGTTTCTTGACTTCAATGCTCCAAGGCAAAATTTGCCCGTTAGATTCTATCCTAGGAATTGTTTTTTCAGGTCCCATTATGAATTTATATGAGTAGCTTTCATGAAACCTTGTCATCAGCTGTGTATGGTCTTAAGAATGAAAAATGTGATGGAATCCAGTATTTTTAGGGGAGCAAACTTTTGCAATCATTTCATGCATTTTGGTAGTATACGAACATAGATCAGTAACTGAAAAGTTGGGGGCTTCCTTGGAGTTTGTTAAATGATTGGCTCATATCTACTAAGAAGCAATACAGTGAAAATGTGGGTGCTCAGAATATGATTGATCTGGTGAAATCCCTAGTTTCACATGTTTTTCTAAAATCTGATGGTAATGTAGTTCTGTGTTCTGTGCCTCGGCCCAGGCTGAGGCCCAGGGCTGGACTGCAGAGATGTGTGCCTGCTGTCACATTGGAGACAGCTGAGCTAAACCCTTACATTAGATCCAATGTATGAGGACAGCCTTTAGCTCAAAATGTCTACAATCACATAGAAGGCAAGAGGCAACAATAAAGTGTGGGGTCAGGGGCATGGGAGCAAAAGGAAATGGAAATAAAAGATGCGTTAACCTAGGCCAGGTGTGTGCAGCACAGTTAGATGGATTTGGGGCTGGACTTTTGGTTGGTTACTTTTTAAAACTGATATAAATAACAAACACACTGTACATTCCAAGATGAAGGCTATACTAATCTCCTGCTCTTCTCCACCCTGCAACTCAACTGAAGTAGGAAATGCATAGTTAATATCATACAAATAACCTTAACTCTGTTGACATCCCTCCCTGACCTTTCACCCTGCACCCACTGGGTTCCGGCATGTAAGCTATCTGTTTCTTTCTCTGATCCTGAAAGAGGTTTGTAGCTCTAGATACAATAGCTATGTAGCTATGCTCAGGGCCGGCTCCAGGCACTAGCTGAGCAAGCTGGTACTCGGGGCGGCAGATTGTTGGAGGCGGCATTCTGCCCAATCCTAGGGCGGCACGGCCGCTTTTTTGTTGTTGTTGTTCCGCTCCGGCCTCCCTGTAGGGGGCGGCGGCGCGGAGAACCAGAGCGCCCTGCACGGCAGTCCTCTTCCTTCCCTCCCCGCCAACCGGAGCGGAGCCCTCGCAGCAGGCGGCAGGAGGCGGCGCAGCGGGNCCCCCCCCCCCCGCCGGTCCCCCTGCACCTGCGCTCTGGCTCGCCGCAGGGTTGTTGTTTTTTTTTTTGCTTTGCCGTTCTGGACGCCCCGTTGTTTTTTTTTTGCTTGGGGCAGCCAAAAAGCCAGAGCCGGCCATATGGCAATCCTTTTCCATTTGGAACCAACGTGTACTTTTGAAGAATTGTCCCAAATGGTTACTCTCAGTATTGCCAACTCCAAGTGTTCAAAAATCATGAATTTTTAAAAATGCATAGATTCCTAGATTATAAAGCCAGAAGGTACCATTGCAATCATGTAGTCTGACCTCCTATAGGTTTTAGGACTCCCCTGAATTAATTCCCATTTGCACTACAACGTATCTTTTGGAAAGACATTCAATCTTGATTTAAAATTTTCTAGTGATGGAGAATCCACTACATCCTTTGGTAAGTTGTTCCAATGGTTAATTACCCTCACTGTTAAAAATTTGCTCCTTCTCATCTGAATTTGCTTAGCTTCAATTTCCAGCCATTAGATCTTGTTATACCTTTATCTGCTAGATTGAAGAGCCCTCTTATCAAATTTCTGTTCTCTGTGTTGTACTTACAGACTGTGATCAAGTCACCACCTTAGCTTCTCTTTGATAAGCTAAATAGACTCAAGTAGCTCAGTCTATCACATTAAGGCATGTTTTCCAGTTCTTATAATCAGTCTCATGGCTCTTCTCTGAACTTTCTCCAATTTATCAACATCCTTCTTGAACTGTGGACACCAGAACTGGTTACAGTATTACAGTAGTCACACAAGAGCCGACTAATAATATAACCTCCCTAGTCCTACTTGAGATTCTCCTGTTTATACATCCAAGGATTGCATAAGCCCTTTTGGGCACACCATCACACTGGGAGCTCAAAACAATACATTCTGGGTTCTTTTCTTTTTCCTTCTTGATTTTTAGCCTTTCGTGTGCACTTGCGTCACACTTTCAAACTTTTTGCTACAAACATAAGGACTAAAAACTTATTTTTTTGAATGAAACTGAGATCCTCATGTAATCACCTGACTCCAGGAGCTCAGACTCCAAGAGAAAATACTGAATACTGAATACTGCAACACTAAATACTGCAACACAACATAAAATTGTGAAGCCTGTACCTGATATGTGGCCACTTCTGGTGAACAGATGTAAAAGCCTTTTCTCCTCGGAAAATGTAAGAAAATATAATGTACAAATGTACAGTTTATATATTATAAACAGAATGTGTAATAACCTCTCTCTTCAGGTTATTGTGTATGATTTTAAAGGAGACATCAGTAGCTTGCTGTACTACTATAAAGACAAGTTCATTTGTACACCACTATAGCATTTTAAACAATCAGTTTATCAACAAGAGTGAGTTAGGGCCAATTAGCTCACTTCTCAGTTTTCAGAGATGCCAGTGCAATTGACACATGCACTGTTTGAGGTTTGCAGGTGTAATTAGTCGGGCAGGGGAGGGAGGGTTGTTGGTATGAGTGATACAGGGACAGAGTTAAGTTAAATTTGTTGTATAGACTTCTACTAAAAATACAAATATTGGTAAGAATTTTGTAAGAAATATTGGTATTTCTCTACACGGACATTTATTTATTTAGGAAGTATTAACCAGTTTACAATCCCTGCCCTGTGAATATCAGAAACAAAACAATAATCATTACAACAGTGAGCTTTTGTTTAAAGAAACATTGTGTAGTGATACAGTCATCTGATCTCTCTACTTAACAGAGTTTTTTACTATATCACAGAGAGAGTATCATTACAATACCTGTGGCACATCATTTTTTTTATGCTGACACTTTCAAAATCTTAATTGTCCTTAAAAAAATAAAAAGTTTCAAGCCACATAAGGCTAGAAAAGCCAAAAAAGTAAAATAAGTTCTCTCAAAAAGTTAACAGACATTAGTTTTGTTTATGGAAAACTTCCTCTTTAGCAGAGTTGGTTGCTATTTGCAGACTTCCTGTGTGGCCACTAGATCTGTGTGTGTTTATGTTCTCTCTCAGTAGAAGTGGAAACAGGAACCCTACATAAAAGTGAAATATTGAAACAAGCAGGCCCGTCGAGAGAAAGTTTGACCCCGATACATCATGTTTGTTGGAGCCTAACCCTCTCCCACTTCCATTAATTTATACAGGCGTTAGGGAGAGGCTGAGTGTCCCACAGCCCCAGTACAATTGTCCCCCCTTTCCCCTCCTCTCATTAGGCCCAGAAACAAGGTCATTGCCAAGAACTGATTAAACTATTTGAGCGTATTTGCTAGTGCCTGCAATGGTTGTGTAATCCAAACCAGGATTCAGGGACAGTTTGCATGTGATGCTAGGCTTCATGAACTGTATCAGTTTGGAATCTAGAAAGCCAGAGAGAACTACTGAGTCTGTCTATGTCTGGCAGCCTCAATAAAGAATTTGTTTTATTTTCTTTGTAGCCAAGTCCTATCTTATATTTACCATGAGCACTAAAGGTAAAATCTCTCTCTCTCTCTGGGCTGTAGACCTTCAGGGCTAGATTGTTGCATGTTTTAAAATCTAAGACTTTTGTAATGATACCCATCACCATAGTAAGTCATGAACATGATTTCTTCTCCTCCCTCATCTTTCCAAGGTTTCTCCTCTTTAGAACGTGACTGAACTAGGGCTGCTCAAAAAATGCCTTTTTTTTTTTTTTTGGTGTGAAATTTGAAATACACTTTATTTTCACTTTATTTGTTTGATGGAAAAACTTGAAGCTTTTCAGTTGTCAAAAGCAGAAAATTTTTACCAAAAATTAGAACAACTTTTTTGTTTTGTTTTTTTTCATAGAAAAACTGGCAAAGCTTTGAATGAAATGGAAAAAATTTACACCAACATTTTTGGGAGAGGGCCATTTTCCATTTGGCAACAAAAAACAAAAAAATCGTGGCAGAAAACATTCGACCATCTCTAGAAATCATTCTGTGCTCAGAAAAGTAAAGTGAAAATCATTAATTTTCCTCAAAATGTTGGTGTGTTAGACACTAGCTTGTTTTATAAATTATTAAGTCATGTAGACCTTGTGGAGATTCGCTTTTTGTCCCCACCCTTTTCTAACTAACGGTTGCAATGGTGGAATCTCAGGTAAGGCACTGTTGGCTCAGCATTTGAACCATCATCTAGAGCTGCTCTCAGTAGGAGTAGACAGCATGGTTATTAAAACACCATCAATAACTGTACAGTAGTTCTTACCACCAACGACTATACATGGTTCTTACCGTGGTGTGTGTGTGGGGCGGGGGGGGGGTACCTGCACCGTGTGTGTGTGTGTGTGTGTGTATGTGACAGAGAGAGGGAGAGAGAGAGAGAGAGAGATTGAGAGACAGAGCTTTTAGGAGAAAAGGTTCATGTGGAGAGCCCTGAATGAGAACTAAAACCAAAAGGTCAGAATGCATGATGAAAAGTGTGTGTGTTTTGGTGACTATCCAGAATCCTTGCCCTGACAGCTTTTTTGCAAGGAGGAGAATTTGAGAGTTGGCAGTCAGGGTTGTTCCTCATAAACTAAAAATGACCTTACATGGCACACCATAAACCAAAAGCTTGCTTCACTACTCCATGCAGTGATGTAGTTCTGCATGGGGACAAAGTATTGGGTTTAGATCCTTTTTCATAGCAGCAGTTTGAGGTAGGAAAAGGGCATTTTGTAGAATGGCATATCCTCTGTGTGATGCTTACTGATACTTATTGAGTTTCAAAGGGGTTGGATTGTACATTCCGGAAGATTCCTTTTCTAGCCTAAATGTGCTACTACATATTACTGAAGTGGAAGAGCTTCCCCCTCCCCTTCATCTTTACAGCATGAGGGGAAAAGGGCAAAACCCCCTATATTAATTTTTTTTAAAAAATAATTGCAATATTTTCACTTGATGTTATGTTGATTTGAAAACACTGTCCTCATTTAAAATGCCCAAAGAGCAGCTGCACTCATTTATAAACTTAATTTATAAAGTTATTTAGTCCTTCCTCCCCCAGCCTTATTTCTCCCCCTTGCTCCGCCCTGCCTCCCAAAAACCCACCAAGTTTACAGAAGGGGAGAGGGCGAAGCCAGGGAATGATGGCTACCCACCTTCCCCTGCCTTCACATACATTCACAATATTCCAATTTGGTAACATAATCTGCTCTACCTGTCAGGATTTATGAATCATTAACTTGCCAGTGGACTGAGACGTTGTTTCTGAATATGGCAGTTGCTGCCTATTTTGAGATACACTGATGGAAAAGTGGAACGCTAACGCTTGTTCCAGATGGGCTACATATATATAATGCATACAGCAACTATTGAACATATTTAGGTTGAAAAACTAAGCACTCTAAAATTAGGAAGTGCCAGACTTTCAGTTGCAAGTGCAGCCTTAGTTCTGCCCTCTTATGCATCCATTTTGTACACTGAATGAGACAGAGATCCTGTGGAAAAAAGAGTATGTGATCATGTAATTAAGATAGTATCATAATGCAGCATTTCTCAAACTGGGTGTCTGTGATGGTACTTCAGGGGTTGCCGATGCCACTGATCAACTCCTACTCCTCCCTCCCAGTGCCTCCTGCATGCTGGGGAACAGTTGTTTGGTGGTGTGTATGAGGCGCTGGGAGGGAGGGAGAGGAGCAGGGATGGGGTGTGCTCAGGGGAGGGGGCGGGGAAGAGAAGGGGCAGGGCTGGCGCAGGGGCAGAAAGAGGTGGGGTGGGGTGGAGCAGGGGCATAGCCATGGGTGGGTCTGGGTGGACAGTGGCCAACCCACTTAGCATCTAGGCCCACCCTCAGCCCTGGGTCTGCTCTGGCCCCAGCGCTTGTCCCACTCCGCCCACCTGCCCAGCGCTCCTGCTGGGGAGTGGGGTCAGGGCACGGAGGTTTGTCCTGCTCCACCTGCCCACCCGGTGCTCCTGCCATGGAGCGGGGTCCTGCAGGGGCCAGCCGGGTGGAATAGGGCAAGCCCCTACACTCTGGCTGGAGCGCCAGGCAAGTGGCCAGACTAGGGGAAGCCCCCACACTCCCACTCCACTCCCTGGCAGGAGCGCCGGTTGGGCAGAATGGGGGGGGGCATTGGAGTGCCCATTTTTCCGGGGCCCCAGGTTGGCCCCGTGGCTAACCCACCACTGAGAGAGGTAGGGTTGCCAACTTTCTACTTGCACAAAACTGAACACCTTTGCCCGCCACCAGTCCCACCCCTCCTCCGAGGCCCCAACCCTCCACCGAGGCCCTGCCCTTCTCTGAGGCCCTGCCCCCCACTCACTCCATCCCCCTTCCCGGCCAATGGGAGCTGCAGAGCCAGCGCTTGGGGCAGGGACTGGCTGCCCCTATGCATAGGAGCCAGAGGGGGGATATGCCACTGATTCCAGGAGCCGTGCAGCGCCAAGGCAAGCAGGGAGCCTGCCTTAGACACACTGCGCCGCTGACTGGACTTTTAACGGCCTGGTCAGTGGTACCGACTGAAGCCGCCAGGGTCCCTTTTCAACCAGGCGTTCCAGTCGAAAACCGGACACCTGACAACCCTAGGAGGAGGACGAGTGAGCAGGTGGCCAGTGGCAGTAGAGGAGATCTTCAAAAAAGGTAGGCCTGCTGCCTGGCGTGAGGTGTTGGGACCTGGAAGGGAGCTGGGAGCCATGTGTGTTGGAGATCAGCACGTCCTTCCGGAGCTGGGTGCATGCCCGGGGTCCTGGGAAGCCCCTGGCCAGAGGGTCCATCCATCGCCTCCCGCAAGGCTGGCTGCAGGGTGAGGGGAGGCAGGACACCCATCCCTCCTGCCCTTCCACCCCCCCCATAATTGCCCACCCACCAGTGATGCAAGTAGAAATCATTTCTTGATGTGACCTCCCCATGTGGCCCTCCATGTGACTCCTCCCTGCCCTGCCCCCAGCCCGGGGCCCCCATGCTCTCCCCATCCCCTCTGGCACCCCCCTTTGTAAATACAAACATCAACATGCTTAACTACTCACTTTCCTCCCACATATGTAGTATTCAGTCTTTTTATATGGAATATGGGAGTTGGGTGAGGAGCCATTTCAGCATATTTATTCAATGGGGGATTCAACTTCCTTTATAGGAACAGACTCCTGAAACTCTTACCAGTCCACAAAAGTGGTCCATAGTCATGCAAATAGTCCCATTGTTTTCAGTGGGATTGATCAAATGATTAAGGGTTTACAGGATTAGGTTCCAAGTTTGTAAATTGTTCTGGATGAAACTGACAATGCCTGAGCTGTCAGATCAGAAGGAGTTTCATTCTAATAAAGGTGGGCAGATGTTTGATAAGTCTTAGCTCCATTGCTAAGATGAGGAACATATTTTCAGCAAAGTTCTTGGCAGATTCCTGAGGCAGCTGGTTTAAGGCCGTCAGTGTCCGGCATTATAATCTTCACTTATAGTTCTCTCATCCACAAAGCTGGAAAAGAGGCATTTGTTTTCTTTGTTTTGCTGCTCCAGTTCCAATTAACAAAATGCATGTTAGACTAGTTTGGCTGCAAAGAAAAATTCTATGTACACTGGGGACAACACCTGATTCCTGTAAGGCTGCAGAACTGGACTGACATCAGAATCCAAACATCCTCTGGTCAGTGCAAGGAGAGGCATTCCTCTAATGATTTGGACTTGATGTGATGCAGTATGGATGTCATGGATAATTCAGACCAATGGGGAGAAACAGAATGAAAAACACTGTTTAAATACCTTCTGTCCCACCCAACCCTCCCCTCTTGAGGACTCCTGATCAACGTAACAGCACAATACATATGCTAACAAACTTAAACAAAGGCTTTGTTTAAGTTTGTTAGCATATGTATTGTGCTGTTAAAGCCATTTAAAGAATGAATGCCCTCCCTAGCCATGTTCTGCTCCTTTAAGGAGCAGAGCGCAGCCCCACCCCTCCTCCAGAGGGGAGGGCTAGCCCCAAGTGTTTCCAGTACCCCGTACCTGCTAAAAATCTCTTGCCGGTACTGCATACTGGCGGGTACCACCCTACTTGGACTCCTGCCGCCCACCCAAAGTCAGGGCCCACCCAAATATCCCATGCTGGCTACGCACTGGGTGGGGCCTTGGGGGAAGGGGTGGAGTGAGGGTAGGGCCTGGGCTGAGTGGGTGACTTGGGGGTCCATGAAAAAATTTAAATCAAAATGGGGGTACTCGGCTTACTAAAGTTTGAGAACTGCTGTCATAATGCATACACACAAGGGGGCAGATTTCAGGTTGCACAAGACCTTAATCCTGGCATTTCCTACCTTCTGAGTGCTTGACGTTGCAACCTAAATAATGTTATTTTATCGCAGATTTTTGTATATAATTTCTTTATTTATTAAAGAAAAGGGGGGAAAATACATTTTACAATGCACAAATGTAACAACCCACCCATCTGGTATCATCAGTAGAGTTTTGAACCCTAACATTAAGTACTGTAGCTCAGACTTCTGCCACTTAAGTTAATAGAGAGACAAGGTGAGTGAGGTAATATCTTTTATTGGACTAATTTCTGTTGGTGAGAGAGACAAGCTTTGGAGCTTACACAAAGCTCTTCTCATAGATGACTTCCCATACTGCGGGGGAGGGCACAATCTAAAGAGGAGGACACATGACCACCCCATGTGTCTCCTCTGCCCAGTGACACCCCACCCCCTGCACCCAGCCCAGGGCGTCACGCTTTCCCCGCCCCACCAGAGTTATATGCTGGGGCTGGAGGGGTGGCTCTGTCCTTCTCTCTCTGCACCTCTCCCCCGGCATGGTCAGCCATTCTCCCTGCGGCGCTGCCTCTGCCTGAAAGACCCTGGCTGGGAGGCAGCAGCATCCCACTCTCTGCCCAGGCTTGGCTGCCGGGGACAGGGGCTCAGCATGCCGGGTGGGAGGGTGGAAGGGGAGACTCCAGCTCACTTTTTAAATAGCGCAAACTCAGAGAGGTAATTCGTTCCTTTACTACAGAGGTCCACAAAGTGTGGGGCACGCCCCTCTTACGGGGCATGGAGGAATGTCCAGGGGTGTGTGGCAGGGCTTTGGTCAGTCCTCCTGGTGGGGGGGGGAGTGCCTCCTCGCCCCCAGCCACATCCCCAGCTCCCGGCCCTATGCCTGGCCCAGTCCCCAGCCTCAGCTCTGGCGCCGTTCCCGCCCCCATCCTCAGCCCCTGGCCCCACTCCTGGCCCCGCCTCTAGCCCCAGACCCGCCTCCAGCTGCAGCCCCAGCCTTGGCTCCCTTACTCGTGTCTGCAGCCCACCCCATTCCCCCAGAGCCGCATCCCCACTCCCGACCCCGACTCCAGAGTGCCAGGGCGGGGGGCGCGGACAGAGGTAAGGAAGGGCAAGACCCTCAGAAGTTTGGGGACTGCTGCTTTACTCTCTGGTGCAGGATGCACATATATGCTGTGCAACATGCTCTGCTCTCTCCCTTGTACCACAGTCATTAACTAAACCTGTTGGCTTCTGAAAGGGATGAACTGATGCTGAGAATTTTGAGCTCCTGTTCTTATTTTTAACGTGGTGGATTTTTTATTTGCTGGAGCTAGGAAAGCAGGCAATGTGATGAAAGGGGCCTGGTTTAGATCTATATTTTTTCCCACACATCTGATTGTAATTCACTGGTATATTTATGAGATCTTTATTAAGACAAGCCAGATTTATTTTTCATTTGCTTTAAATTGTTTATGCCCTTTTTAAAATGCACTGTATCCTCAGCATTGGGTTTTCTGTTATCTGCCTGATGATGAAGCATTATGTGTTAAAAAGTTCATTAAGATCCTATTCTATTGCATGCTCTCTGCTATTTATAAAATGAGAGTTGTCAGAAGGAGAGACAGACAGACATGGAATGGATCAGTTATACACAAATCTTGCTTCTCAGCTGATAATTTGATTCCAGTCCAGAACAGTAGTGACTAAAGCTCACTCCCCTTAGACTGCTAGGTGGCCTACACTATAGGCCAGATTTCCAAAATTGCTCCTTAAGCAACCAAATAAGGGTCAGATTTTCAAGAGTTTGGAACCCTAGAGACCTCTTCTAAAAATCTGACCTTATTGTATGGTGCCTAAATGTGAGCTGAGTTCTCTTCTGAACGAGTGGGTGGTATCAGTCCCTCCAGTTTCTAGTGGACAAGTACATATTGTGGTCTCTAGCTAGTGGACAGACACTGGCGTGAATTTGCCCATAGTGGACTGGTGACTGGATTTTCAGTGGCATGTGTGTTCTGGATATTATCCTAGCTGGATACACTTGTCTGTATATAGCAGCTTTATCAGGAGAATAATACTAATAAAAAAAAAAGACTCCATCTGGCTAGGCTGGTAGGAGCTGTGCTGTGTTAAGCTTCTCTCAGATGAAAATTCTCATTGCGTAATCTTACATCTGAGCCAGCAGTCTCAGCAAAGAGGTCAAAGACTGACAAGGCCTGGAGTTTCAGTTTCCCTCCTGCACTTCAGCCTGGCCCAGCAAATCAGGGCTGAGGTGCACTGGTGACCAAGTGTAGGCAATGCTTGTACTGCTTGCTAATATTTCCTACTCTTTGAATAATAATAAGACTTTTATGCCCAGTTTTTTGTAAATCTGATACCTTTCTCCCACGCTTAAATCCGTATAAAAGAGAACGTGTTCTACTGACCATAGATTTATGGCTACATGAGGTTCTCAAATTAACTAGTTTTGATTGACAAATCAGATCTAATTTAAAACAACAACATAAATTTTATTGATGTGTTTTCCCTCAAGTATTCCGAGTAACTAAGCAACTATGAATTTTCTGTGTGTATAAATGAAAACAGCCTCCGGATTTTTCCCCACCCAATTCTGCACTTTGCCTTGTCATCTTATTAGAGAGCAGTGCAGCATGGAGTAGAAATATAAAAAGTCTCTCTACCCAGGGAGGACACAAAGGGGAGTAGCACAGGATCCAGGATGTCTATCAAACCAGCTAGTGTGCGGGTAGGGAGAAGGAAGGCACATACCCATAGGTTTGATTACCTACTCAGCTACAGTGGCTTTATACTAGTGTACTTTGTTGGTTTCAGTCATGTTAGTCCTGATTTACACCAATGTAAAGGAGAGAAGAATGGAGTCCATGTGTTTAAATCTGAACTGAAGCAAGACATTACCCGTATGGCTACAGTGCAAGTAAACACCTGTGGCTGGGCCCAGGCTCACGGAGCACAGGCTAAGGGGCTGTTTAATTGCATTGTAGACATTTGGGCTTTGAAGCCTGAGCTTTGGGACCATCCCACCTCATGGGATCCCAGACCCAGGCTCTAGCCCAAGTCTCAGTGTCTACACTGCAATTAAACAGCCCCTTACCCCAAGCCCGAGTCAGCTGACACGGGCCAGCCACAGGTTTTTAATTGCAATGTAGACGTACCCTCCAGGGCCGCCAAGAAAAGCTTTGTGGGCTCTTGGACTCTCATTTTCCTGTTTCTGCTTCGCTTGTTAATGAGCGTGCGATTTGTTCAGGCCCCCATTCAGCAGTCATCCCTGGTCAGCAAAGCACTTAGGCACATGCATAGCTGTCAGCTTGGACAGCAATGGATTTAAGTACACGCATACAAATTTACGCACATGCTTAAATACTTGGCTGAATTAGGGGATATGAATACCTCTTGTGAGAAACAAATGATTAAGTCCCTTTTTATTTCCACTACTCAGACACTAGTTTTGATTCATAAGAAAGGAAGGAAATGTCTATTTGGGAATGGTATACTTGGAAGGCATGGGAGCATTTGAGACTGTTTGGGTGCACAGCTGGGTCACCATTTGCCAAGCACCACTTTGTGGCCAGAGGTGTTTCCACACGGCCCTCGCTGTGCTCCCTTTCTTCAGGCCCTTGAGAGCAGCATATAGTCCTTCTCCAGGCTATCACCAGACCTTCCCTGAAACTGGGTCATTAGCCCAAAGTAATTCAAAATAGTCCTCAGTGTCCCAAATGCAAGATCTGTCATAGTAGCCCCATAGTTCATACCCATCTCCAAGAGACCTTATGCTGCTCAGCAGAATCCTAGCCTTCTGGCTCAGGCTTCCTTCCTCCAGCCACCTCTCTGGGGCTTCCAGCTGCCTTTTCTAGTTGAATTACCTGATTCCCCTCAGCAGGGCCGGCTTTAGGACCTGCGGGGCCTGATTCCGCGGTCCGGGTCTTCGGCAGCACTTCAGTGGTGAGGGGTGCGCTCCGCACCTTCCGCAGCACTGAAGGACCCCCTGCCACCGAAATGCCGCTGAAGATCCGAAAACCCCAAAGCACACACCCCCCCCTGGCCGAAATACCGCCAAAGACCCCGGAGCGGATCCACCCCCCTCCCCCACGGCCACCGCCGCCGCCGCCATGCCGCCGGAGCGCCACTGGGTGAGCCTAAGGCACGGGGCCCTCTTATCCGTGGGGCCCGATTCCGAGGAATCGGGGGAATCGGCCTAAAGCCAGCCCTGTCCCTCAGATGGGCTCATTGTGTAATCAGAGCTGGCTTAGCCCCAGGCTCTCCACCCCACAGCAAGCCAGCCTGTTTCAAGGTACATGATCTAAGGCCTGTCATCTTTCATTTCATCCTGCCTAGCTGCAATAGGACTGTTGCTCTTTCCAAGGCCAAAGAACATGGTGGTTGGTCCAGTATTCCATTATTGACTGGGCTTTGTTCTTCGGGGGGGGAGGGATAGCTCAGTGGTTTGAGCATTGGCCTGCTAAACCAGGGTTGTGAGCTCAATCTTGAGGGGGCCACTTAGGGATCTAGAGCCAAATCAGTACTTGGTCCTGCTAGTGAAGGCAGGGGGCTGGACTCAATAACCTTTCAAGGTCCCTTCCAGCTCTAGGAGATAGGATAGGAAATTCTTCTGGTTCACTGTGGTATATCACAAAAGCACATCTGAAATAACGCAGCACTGGTCTGGGGACAGAATAATACACATGGCCAATGAGATACCTTTCCCTTGACCCAGGTAAGGCAGGTGGTGTATTTTTCATCCTCGTGTAGGAGGAAGGTACCAGGACTGGCATGTCTTCTATGATTCCGTGTCCAGTCCACTAAGCAGAACTTGAACATTATTTCAGGAGAGACTGCTCCCCTGCTTTCCTAGCCATGGCTCCAGCACGGTTATTGTGAGCATCAAATAGGTGAGGGCATGGGTTAGGTTAAGATTACTTAAGGGATCATGTTCTTGGCAGAGGAGTATGTGCGGCAGTAAATGGTGCTTGCCGGTGATTTAATGCTGAAGTGAAGCTGAAACATGTTAATGTCTTTAGAAGCCGTTGGTTGCAAGTTTGCTGGAGTGCTGGAAGCCTTATTCTTGTTGTAAAATAAGAAGAAAATATTCCACCGATGACATAATAAAGAGGAAATACAAAGTGTGTCTTGCCTTTTTGGAGGGTTGGAATTTCTGGGCTGCTGTCTTCTCAGAATCTTGGGTGGTGAGAGCTTAGGTGAACAATTGTTCAAGGGCAGATTTGAAAAGTAAATAATGGCTTGAAGGAGAGGTGTGTGTGGAAATGGTGAATGGGAACAAATAGAGTCAGAGGATAATGTTTGTGTAAGGAGGATAATGTTTGCTTGATTCTTCTGGGATTTAATTGTCTGATATCTTTCTCCTCCAACAAAGCAGCCACATATACCTAGATGTGATGTGATATGGTATTTGATATTCAAAATTCAAGCTGCGTTGGCCAGTTTTGATAGGACAAGCTACATCACATGCTATTCTTCTGCTCATTATTGTAATTCTTAGAATCTTATTTCCACTGCAAATGCCTTTGCTAACTGATTCAAAACTCAATTTGCAAGTATTCTATTCTTCAATAAAATTAGCTTTCTATTAACATTCCCACCAGTAAATGTGTTTGCAAAACGATTATTCATGGAAAGTGAACACAACAGGTAGATTTATACTTTAAGTACTGTAGGTTTGAAAGTTTCTCCTGGTATTTAGATTGTAAAGGTCTTAAGGGCAGGGACCCTCCCTTTTGTGTTTTTTGTACAGTGCCTACCACAATGGAGCAATTTCAGTAGGGGTTCCTATGCGCTACCATAGTGCAAATAATTAGTAGTACTTATACAATACACTGTGCCTTTAAAAACTGGAGACTGAGTTAGATAAATCTGGAAAGGAGGGATAATTTCTGCCCTTACGCCCATCTCTGTGCTCTCGTATTTAACAACTGAGATGCAACATCACTGGAGTTGGTCCACAATGTTTAATTACAATTCCAACCAGCTCTTTAAAGATTTGCATGATACATCAGGTCACTAGCAATAACGTTCTGCCATTGCATTGCTCTGCGTCACTAAGCTACGGTGAGCATTTTCCAGGATTAACTTTGCTCTGCTTCTCAATTGGTGTTGATGGGTTTAGCAAGACTTTTCTTAGCCAATGAGGAGAAACTAATGCTCTTAGTTCTCGAGCTTTTTAACAAGTGCATGAGGCCAGATCATCCCCTCTCATTTTTACTTGGGGTGGCAGAAATGCTGGAGCCGGCCCTGCTAAGCGGTGATGGAATAACTAATGTAAACTAATTGAGTTTGGACCACTTAAGCAGATGGCTTTCCCCTATTTGTGCTGTTGCTTGGTCCAACAGAGTACAGTGTGTTGTCCTGGGGATTAGGTTTGTGTTTTTACAAGTGCTAGATCTGTATCTCATTTTGGATGGGGGTTAAAACCATGTACTGTAAACAGTTAAACATGTGCACAGTGTACTCAGGAGCCAGCCAAATGAATGCTGTAGAGCTGTTTGAGATTCATTTTTATCATTAAACGTCTGTTAAAAGCATTCAGTGAGCTGTTCTTTTCTGAGTTAGAGATGTGCAGAGTATGTTTAAAGTATTTTCCTATTTATCAATAATTTTTGTTGCCTGTGATTTTGGTGATAGTGGTCCCGAGGCATCCAAGTATAGGTTTTGCCTTTCCCGGCATCCCAACCAAGAGAGCAGACTGAAGGGATTTCAGTCTCACTTGAAGGAGTGAAATGTTGGCAAGAAAACCAGCAATCAGGGAGAATTTGGCCGACTTCTTTACAAGCCGGATACTCAGTCCGGGTTAGTCAAAAGGTTTGCTATGAGGTTTGTGGTTTCACATGGTTTCAGCTCAAAGCCAGATGCAACTTGGTGGATTTGGCAGACTTTGAATTTAGAGATCATTTGAACCTGAAACTCCAAATGCAAAATGCAGAGTGTCTGAACACATGTAAAACTGAGAAGAAGGCATGCATTAATTTCTGCAAACTGAGATTGCTGAGTTTCACTTACCTGTTCCAACACAAAGCCAATAGGTAACAATGACTTTAATTTATCCCTTTATCCGGAGCTTCCGTTTCCTCCTTTTATAATTATCTCACCTCCCACATACTCAAGAGAAGACACTTGCCCTGCTATCAATTAATATAAGGTGCAATAACCTCCTCTGAGAAAGCAGCCCCATCTTACAACCTGCCTCTAAGTCAGGAGTGGGCAAACTTTTTGGCCTGAGGGCCGTCTGTATCTGGGCATGGAAATTGTGTGGCGGGCCATGAATGCTTAAAAAACTGTGGCATGGGAGGGGGTGAGGGCTCTGGCTGGAGGTGCGGGCTCTGGGGTAGGGCCAATAATGAGGAGTTCAGGGTGCAGGAGGGGCTTTGGGCTGGGGTTGGGGAAGCAGGAGGGTGCTCTGATCTGGAACTAAGGGGTTTGGAGGGCGGGAGAGCGATCAGAGCTGGGGCAGGGGGTTGGGGACAGGGAGGGAGGCAGGGGAAGCAGGTTCTGAGTGGCGCTTACCTCAAGCAGCTCCTGGAAGCAGCGGCATGTCCCTCTCTGGCGCCTATGCAGAGACACGGCCAGGCTGCTCTGCACGTTGCCCCGTCCGCAGGCGCTGCCTCTGCAGCTCCCATTGGCCACGGTTCCTGGCCAATGGAAGCTGTGGGGGCCTCACTTGGGCCATGGGCAGCATGCGGAGCTCCCTGGCTGCCCCTATGCGTAGGAGCCAGAGAGGGGACATGCCGCTGCTTCTGGGAGCTGGGCGGAGCCATGGCATGCATGGAGTGGGGCCAACCCCTAACCCTGCTCCCTGGCTGGAGCGCCGGAGCAGAGCAAGCCCCGGACCCTGCTCCCCAGTGGGAGCTTAAGAGCCGGATTAAAACATCTGAAGGGCTGGATGTGGCCCCCGGGCCGTAGTTTTCCCACCCCTGCTCTAAGTGATGTTCAGTAGCAGTGTAAAGTGTACTCTCCATAACTTCTTCCCTTATGGACAGAGAACATAATCTCTGCAATATTCCCCCTGCATGATCCATAAGAGCTGGGGTCTGCTAGAACATGCAGGGCCAATTCTGCTCCCTGAATGCTGCTCAGGAGACATGTAGGAACCATAAATGAGCAATAGTGGGCCAAGGGAAAATTATTCTGGTGCAGGAGCAACATAAGGCTAACATTCCAAGCTTCTGCATAGGGCAGGTTCGGGGACAAATGGGAAGGGGAAGATCTGTTGCTGTAGCACTTGGCACTAAGGGTATTCTGGGCTGCAGAGCAACCTGTATGGAGCCTGAGAGAGGCTGCTGTAAGTTAGAGCAGCCCCTGAGGCTGCTTCTCAGATGAATTGGCACAGCATCTGGACCTCCGCAAGAGAATATGCGAGGCAATGCCACTCCAACGTTGAAGCAGTGGAGGTCACCTTGAAGTGACATTGAAGCACTCTGAAGTGCTGAGGGGTATGATGGCAACATGCCAGGAGCCTGCAGGCTTGCTTTGAGCTGGTTGGCTTGCAGGCTGGCTGTGCATCACAGATTGTAGGGCTACCATCTGAGCCTTTGCTCATGTAAATTTGAATCTGAATACAGTAGCTGAGACTCACTGTTGACTTTGACTAGAGTGACCAGATGTTCCAATTTGATAGGGACAGTCTCGATATTTGGTGATTTGTCTTGGATAGGTGCCTATTACCCCACACCCTCGTCCCAATTTTTCACACTTCCTGTCTGGTCACCCTAACTTTAACCTATGGGCTCAGATCATGTTGTGAGGGAAAGCAGGTGCCCAATATGGAAACATATGGCTTTTCTTTCAGCTTTAGTCCAGGGCACCATGTAGGCAAATAGCCATTTAAGGGATATCTGCAATGGTAACCAGCAGAAATCAAGCTCTAGATTTGCAGGGATTTTTATTTAGTTTATACATTGGGACTGGGCCAATGTTATTCCTTAAAAGTAATCCATGAGAAGAGATCTTTACCTGCATACATCTCTGCTTCAGCGATTCCTTTTCCTGGTTGTAGAGCAATCTTTCACATCCTCACACACCAAGAAGAAACTGATTATTTAAATATAGTGAAGTGTCTGATATAAAATGATGTAGGCCATGAAATTCCACTCCTCACTCACCCCCTAGCTCCCATGTAGTCCTGGCTATTCCAGCATATATGGCATGTAATAACTCAGTGTTCAAGGCCTTCCCAACAGATCATTGCATATATCTTCAATATCTAAAGGTAACTGAAAAATGAGCTGCTGAAAAATGAATTCTTCAGTTTCAGTCAGACCTTTGGTTTTATTTTGACAAAGGCTTCACAGTGTTGATTTCCTTTTATTCATAGCAAAGAAAGGAAAATTAGAGCGTAATCTGGCTTGTATAGAATGTGCACAAGATGTAACAAACTCAACAACTATTTGGAACAACCTAGAACTTTGGAATCACAATAAGCATTGATTAGTCAGAAAAGTAACAGGGATGAACTTTGGTTCAGTTTTCAGTTCATGTTACATCCCTACATTTTTTTCCCCAAAGCAACAGAATGATAACTGAAGGATGAATTTATCTTTCATCCCGCTCCATCCCATTCCTTAATATTTGCATTTTGAGTGGGATGCTTACCATAATTTTTAGCTAAAATATACTGTAAGTAGAATATGCAGGCTGCTTTTAACAATACACAATTATGTGCAATGGCTAAAAGGTCCTGGTAAATGGCCAGGTGCTCTGGTTCACTGATGTAAATCTGGAATTCCTCTGGATTTACACCAGTATAACTGAGAATTAGAATCTTCCCATCGACCCCTAATTGAAAGCTCTTGAAACCTGGTGGATCCAAGTCCACAATGTAAAAGTACCATATGTAGATTGTCACAATGAATGTAGTCTTCGCTCAGCTGTGGCTGCAGAGTGAGAAGGAAATTGAAAGTGCCTCCATGTAAATTTTAATGTCTAGGCAGACCTGCCTTTCCAGTTCAAAGGTCATTGAAACAGCAAGGAAGAGATCATGTGGCTTTAGCTGATCATGGACAGATGGGGAACTTCACTTCCACTATTCTCAGCTACCTTAGAATCATGAAATTAAAAACAACAGCCCTAGCGTTCAGCTGGAGGAATGGGGGGTGATGGGGAGGGAGAGGAGGCGAGTGGCATTCAGACCTTCCCTTCAAAGTATTTCTGTGAGGATTAATTAGCTGAAATCCTTTGTTTTTCATCTCTTCAGGGAAGTCCACTGAGAATTTATTGCTGAGCCATTAATGAATTTTTAAACTGCCAGGGAGTAATGTAAATAAGTGCGATCCACATCTGTTACACTACCATTATCAGGTCAAAATACACATACAAACACTATTGCTTCAAGTAAAGGGTACATCCTGAGGTGGGCATCCTGAGGGTGTTTATAGAAACCATGCATAGCACTGTGGGTTAGAGCAATTAACTTGGAACCCCTTAACTGCATTTGAAAGAGCTTCCATTCAAAAAAATTGGATGAAGATTGCAGTGTAGTGTCCAGGAAGAGAGTATTTTTTTTAATTAGCACTTGACAATTTTAATTTCTTTTTTTTTTTTTATTGCAATTTCATTGTAGTAAGCAGATAAGAATGCTTTATAGGGCCCAAAGTCTATTGATGTCAGTGGAAAGACAACTGCTTCCAACAATGGGCTTTGCATCAGGCCCTTACATGGAGGAATATTTGCACCCAATGTATGTCCCAGGGGTGTAACCTGACCATTGGCATTGCTTCATATGTGACTTCATTTTGTTCCGGTGGCTTAATTACAGTATGTGAATACATTCTTTTATAACTGCTGCAGCAAACCAATGAAGATGCATCTTAATTAATTTTAATTAACTAACTGCTATTAATTTAGCCCTAGGTCCTTTATTTTTAATTATTACTGTGTTTAGCCTTCATGATCTCTTTTGAAAAAAAAACCTGACATAATGATGGGTGTGATTTTAAGAAAAGTTGTCTCTGGTATTATTATTTTTTAGTGTATGGAGAGGAAAACAAAACTTTCCTGGTCTTGAATAGACAATCATCCTTGAAAACAAACTTCTCTAAAACAAGTAGCGAGATTGGCACACGAGGTGCTTAGTGCAGAGTCAATGGAAAGACTCATTAACTTCAGTGGGCTTGGATCAGGCTCCAGGATCATAAAATGCTCCCAGATCACTCCAGCGCCCTTCCTCCTCCATCAAATATTCTCTAATCTGCAGGTGTTTTGTTAACTTTTCGGGGCTGGTTTTTGGTGAAAGAGAGCCTTTTAAAAATTAAAATGCTACGTATTCTAGTAATATATAAAGTGGGTTATCCCTCAGGGGCGCAGAATATAACTTTTGAGAGGTCTTAGTTATGTGAAGGCTCAAGTCCTCTTTCATTTATTCTGCTCTAGAGCCAGTAATATAGAAGAATGCCTGTCCTGGGTTCAAGCTCCCCTTGCTATTAATTTAAAACTGCAATACAGATGTTCATTATAAAATCAGAATAACAGCACATAT
This sequence comes from Trachemys scripta elegans, assembly GCF_013100865.1. Classification (NCBI taxonomy): domain Eukaryota; kingdom Metazoa; phylum Chordata; order Testudines; family Emydidae; genus Trachemys; species Trachemys scripta. Next base: position 197,628,062 of record NC_048298.1, on the reverse strand, counting down.
CTCCCCAGTCCTGTATGTCAACCACCAGTCAGCAAATATGAAGGGCCAAATCCTCAACTGATGTAACTGGCATAGTTGCACTGACTTAATTTACACTAGTTGAGGATTTGACCACGTCTCTCCCACTCTTCATATTCGGTCCATTCCCACAAAAAGGAAAAAAAGATGCAGCAACAGCAAGCTTCAAAGAATGTTCATTCACAGTGGTGAGCAGATTCTTCCCCCTGCCTCCCAAAGACAAAATGTCCTATCAAGATAATAGAGACACCTTTGACTTGGTAGGTTTTAAATTTGGGGACAAATATTTCAGAACTCTTTCCAATATGCACTTTGTCCAGTATCCGGAAAAGGAGGATCTGCTCCTTGATAGCCTCAAGAGCTGTTCTAGTTCCACAGGGCTTATAAAGTCTTTAGTAGCATTAACACAACTTGCATTCAAAATATACATCCTATGTTTATGGGCTTTACTGCATGCAAACTGCAAACAGAGTATTCTCTTAAACCGAGGATGGGCAGAATTCATCCTTGGATTGAACATCGCTGATGCAGTTCTGCAGTGTGGTCCACACCTGCCCTCCTCTTCAGTACAGAGGTGAATCTCATAGAGTTTGTGGGTCAGATTCTGATTTCACTTACACCAGTGAAAACTTAGAGTAACACTATTGGAGCCAGTGAAGTTACCCTAGATTTACACCGATATAATGGAGAACAGAACTTGGCCTTCCAGGTACACAATTTGGCCATTCTGATTTTTAGAGCACACTTGAATAGTAAAAACTTGTATAGAAATAGGGTAGTATCCCTATAAATTCTGAATGCCATTAGAAGGCCCTCAGACTATTTAGAGGGATACCATATTGCCCCACTGGCTTCTGATGGCTTCTAAAATCTAGAACAGAGTCAGAGTCACAGTATCCATACAGCTAGGGCTTCCATGTGTGTCTATATTTACTAAACATAGATATTTGGGTCCAATTGGGCCCATAGGGTTTCTTATAATTTTGTTGCATAAACAGCAAAAGACACACCACCACTGATGTGTAGACAAGAAATTCTGCAGCAGGCATTTTGGAATAACTTGAGAACCGTTTGAGTAACTCTGCCCTGAACTCTTGGACTCGATCTAATACCGGGTTATGAATCAGAATGAAATTCATACCACTTTTAATTATGGAAATGTATTCTAGATTCACTTTTACCGGGACACATGCTGGGTGACTGCTGCTGCTTAGTTACTATTTGTAAGTTCACACTGTTTCATTTACAAGTGCTGAATCAGAATATATTTTCCATGACCTGGATAAATCACATACATTTCCTATCTAGATGGAGCTTTCCATGATTCTGTGCATCTGCTTCTGACAAATGGAAAACATCAGCTAAAACATTGAATGAAAATGCAATACCTTCCAAACCTTAAAAAAACCATTAAATCAGGGAAGCCACTTAATCTCTAGTGCCTCTGCTCCGCATCTGTAAAATGGAGATAACACTTCCCCTTTGCCATCGCCGCCTTGTTTATTTAGATTGTAGGCTCTTCAGGGCAGGGACTGGCTCCTATTCCAGGTATGTACCATGCCTAACACAACGGGGCCCTGGTTTGAGTTGGGGTATGCAGGAACTATAATAATAGTAATGTCGCTACTGTTTTAAATATGCAAAAAACAGCAACTAAGGTAATTATGGTAATACAACTTCAGAGCTGAGATTTTAATCACACAGAAGCTAAGAAGTTCAAATGTGTGGTTACCCAGTGTTGTAAATTGTCTGTCTCGCGGGTTAATAGCATTTTCTTACTGTACGTAACATTAACACTAATAGCTTTGTTTCCAATTCTGCTCTTGGTTAGGCAGGCATGACTCCCTATTCAGTCAGTGGGACTGCTCACGGTAATAAACACTACAAGGTGGTTTGTAAGCAGGATGAGGCCTTCCCTTGCTAGCTGTAACTAGCTGAACACTTTTGAACTGGATTTTCTGCTAGACCAGGGTGACTGGAAGCAAAAGTGAAACTGACGAGTGTGTTGACATTGTCCACACTGATGAAATATGAAAAAAAAAACAGCGGCATCTATGTTGAAAACGACATTCATTTTTAATAATCTGAGGTGTTGTCAGTCAAACAAGGACATTTTGTGTTTAACATTATTTTTCATCATATAGTGGCCTTTTAAAAGTGTGGGGGAAGGGGGAAGAGAAGGCACCAGTGCATGTATTTACGTGTGCAATCTACCATGGCTATCACTGAGTAAAGATAAAATGCATATATGCATTTATTTGAATGTGTGATCTAAAAATTACCCATCCAAATAAAGGCACCGTTACCTTGAAAGTGACAGAACATTGATGCATCAGCACCCCTGGCTTCATAAGTGCTTATTTATTTGCATGTTTAATCATAGTAATGACAGGTGCAATTATTTCAGCATAGATGTCTGGATAAATGTACTCCATGCACACTTCAGTTAGTATGGAAAATAATGTGCTGTACCTACACAGTATTTTACTTTCACTCATTCAGAACGTGTTTCGTTGACTATTTTTTCCATACTGTACTTTGGGGCATTCCTCACTGAGTTCTATGTACTGCACCTGCCAAGTTTTAAACTCTTAAATGAAAAGGATTTTCATTATCTGAACACAAAGAAGCATCTGACCATTTTTACCCCCTAAATGAAAAAAAAATGATTTCTAGTTGGATAGTTCAAAAATAATTAAACAGATTTTATGCAAACCTTCCAAATACATTCACTTCTAGGCAAAGAACACGCATGAAACATTTCTACCCATGAGGCTGTCTGAGAGGAAAGGAACAAGACAGGGAAAATAGGAGTATAGAATGAAAAAGCCATTTTATCTGAAGTAGTTAGTATAGTTCTGTAAACTAGTTGGTGATACCTTTTTGCTGATGTAAAGAGTTCAGTGTACAAAACGAATGTGTTACTCATCCTCAGTCATAAATATGCTAATTAGAGACAGACCGAAGCCACAGAACTTCTATTGCAATCCAGATTTCCAAAACCATGTCTCACTTCCCTCTCCTCCCATCCCCCACAAAGTTCAGAAGTGTTTGCATCAGGGATTTTGGTTAATGCCCATCTCTAATTATAATGTACTTTGCATTTCCATAGCATCTCACATTTGTAGATCTCAAAGCACTTTGCAAACCCCAATTAAGCCTCACAAGACCCTTGTGCTAGATGGAAGTATTATCAACTTCACTTTATAGATGGATAAACTGAAGCACCGAGAGATTAAGTTCTGCAGCTTGCCCAAGGTCACAGAGGAAGTCAACGGCAGAGCCAAAAATAGAATTTAGGAGTCCTGACTCAGTCGCTTGATCTACTCAGTCAACCAGACTCCCTCTTTATCAGTCTGTAGCATATTACAAACAGGATTTTAGCTGCTTTGCAGGCTTACCACAGTCTTAAACACAGTAAAACTGTCCCCATTTTCTTTTACATACTTGGGCTTCAGTGGCATTGAACTCCAGGTTGAATTGAGAAGGGTTTCACTTGTTCTGCCCTTCAATTATCAGCTTCCTTTTGCTTGTATTCTTAGGTATGGATAAGAGAGGATGAAAGGTTGCTGAGTTAATCTGAATCTAATCCAAAGCATGTACAAGAGACTGAAAAACTCTGCCTTTTGCTCTGTGCCATGACTAGCTGCCGTAGTCACTGTAGATGGGAAATCAGGTGGCTGGGTGCATTTCAGTCTCCTTTCCATTTCAGAACGGTGTGACATTGGAGTTGCACTTTTGCAAGGCTGGGCAGCACACAGCCTTTGTACTCTAAGAAATACTGACTCTGTTACAAACAAACATTGCAGCTTTTTGTGGGGGGGGACAAATGGGAGAGACAAAAATGCAAGACCCTGATGCTGTGATTGGCTTTCAATCTTTCACCGCTACCATTCTCTCTGTCATGAATCACCTCTTTTATTTCCTCCCATCCACCACTGCTTCAGTAACTACAGCCAAAGCAATTGCAGTGAACACAACCCTAATGTGCCAGGGGAAGTACTGTTTGCATTACTCCTTCTCTTCACTTGGGCCATTTCTGACCATTCCCTTCTTTTAACAAGCAGATAGGGCTTGCTGAGCACCTGCAGCTCTCACAGACTTCAACTGGAGGCTCAGAACGTCTGAAAATCAGTCCCTCAAACATTTAATGAGACCCATGCTAAACCAGATATATTTCCCAGGCATCGGTCCCGTTTTTGCTTTAGTTTGTAAGGGCCTGATCCCATGAATTTTCATATACATAATTTTCCTCTCATGAGTAATTCATCCCTTGGGGAAGTGGGGAGAACCTCAAGGATTTATTGAGTCCGTTTTGTAGCTGATTCACAGGATGACGTTATCCATGAAAGACTGAGCCTGAAGAGATGTGGTTTATTCATTCATAGAGCTACTCTGGATTGAGTACACAGCGGCTGCAGAAATGAAAAGATGATGCTATTCACGGGGGATAAAATAGAAGCATGTCTATAATAGATCAAGCTGCAAAAGGATGGAGTAGCTAATTCACTTAGTGCGGTCAGGGGAAAATGGAAACTATAAAAAATCCTCTGATGTCACAGCATGTTTCACTTGCAGTTCCTGGTATGAGCGACACCAGGGTTCGGTAGGTGTGGTTTTAATTAAGCCAGTCAGAAAGTGAAAAGAAAATTAGAAGCCATTTCCAGCAATAGTTAAGAAAAACCTTCCCATCAAAACAAACACGTTAACTGAACAGAGTCTGAGTTCTACTTTGATACATGGGGCCAGACCGAGGATGCCTCACTCTCGCTGAGGAAAGCTGTATTACACGATTTAACTTAGAAGCAGCAGTCTCTCCATTTTATCCTTTACTAGTTGGCACCATCAATTTCCTCCCTCTCCTTCTGCCCTCTCCCCGGCTCTGCAATTACATTTTAAATTAGCACAACTCCTTTTCATTTGAAGAAGAAATACAAGGTGATAGCATGCAAAAATTTGTGCTGCAGACAGGACAGCAGGTACAATAAATTTTTGGCTGTGGGCCCTACAAAAATAGTAGCACTCAATCAGCTTTGGCACTATATGAACTGTCTGGTGGGGTGGTACAGATGTGGAAACATCTAGAGAGCTATGAGTGTATGTGATAAATTTAATTCCAGTATGGACTAAGGAAGGGGTACAGTACAGACTGGTCTTGTCAATCTTGAATGGTCAGCGCTGCGCAGTTTGGGAGGGAAAAGTGATCACATATTGATTAGAGTATATTTTTTTGTACCTTTTGATTCAGTGACTCATCAGATTCTGAACTGCTTGGTGAGCAGGTTGATTGTAACTGGTTCCATATTCGTGGTTTTTTGGCACTATCTGGTGGATAGATAGTGTCTTTGGGAGAATTAGCCCATTCTGTGGTACCTGGAGGGGACATGGCTAACTAAGGAGCTGGGGAGAACTGGCCTTGGTGTTTTCTATCAAGGAGGGACTGCAGGGCCAAAGAGGGAGAATTGAGAGAGGAGAGCTGCAGTAGGAAGCTTTTACCCTGTGATTGCTCCTGAAGGGAGAGGACAGTAAAGGTGAAGGGGTTCCAGGCAGCTGCCAGAGAGGCTAAGAGACACCCAGAGCAAACGCCTTAGCAACAGACTGGGAAAAGCTACAAAGAGGGATGAAACTTCAGGGAGAGGGGGGCTGGACAGCACAGCTCCACGACAGACACCGGCAAGCAGGCAAAGGTAGGGAACCAGCAAGGGATCATTAGAAACAGGCTTATTACAAAGGCCCTGGGCTGGAACCCAGAGGAAAGGCAGGCCTGTCTTCCCCAACCATCCCCTTGCAGGAAGTGTGGTTGTCACATTATGGGGTGAAATCTGGACCAGTAAGGGGCTGTCACTATCTGCCCTGCAACCTTGGGGGCCTCACAATGCTCTGCTGTTGTACTCCCAAGCTGGGCTGCTCACAAACAGGCAAACAACTTTCAGGTCACATCCTGAGTATCTGTGAATAGCTACAGTCCTGGTCACAGGCAACTCTGACCCCAGCAGCCTGTCAGCAACATGCCAGCCATACTCTGGCTTCCAGCAGCCTTGGTTACTATGTGCAGGGTAACCCCAACATACTCCTAGTCCTGAATTTCCCCCAAGACATGTGTTCTGCACCATCCAACGCTCTCTTGGGCAGCTGAGATATTAAAGTTCCGTTGCCTCTTTAGGGGGTCAATATGCAACAGTTTGCTGCTTTAACTGGAGTTATCCAAACAGTTCAGTTTAAACACAAGACTGGATTGGTTTTGATTTACAAAAATAAAACTAAAACAAAAATATAATTGCAAGGAGATAGATTTTAAGGGAGTACAAGTATAAGATATGAAAGTCAGAAATAGTTACAGAAGAAATAAAGATAAAACATTTCCTAGTAGCTAACACTTAATAAACTAGACTTGGTTTAAGGTCAAATCCTTACCATATGTTCCCAGTAACATGGCTGACCAAATTCTCAGGTCAAGGTGCCCCCACTCCCAAAGTCAAAAGGCTGATTCCTTTGTCCTCTTAGGTGAAAGAGTGTGTGTGTGTGTGTGAGAGAGAGATACAGAGAGAAAGAGATCCCGGTGTGTTTTTGCCCCTCATGTTATAGTCCAGTCACCCTTTGAATGCATTTTCTGAGGGTTTCCCCTAGATAAAGTTCCTTCCAGCTGTGAGGACAAACACATGGGATCTCATGGTGAAAGCGGTTCCATGTTGTTGTTTACTAAAATGCAGGTTAGTATGTCCCTGCCCCCCTTCCTTGCCAAAGAATGGCCACTTGACAGGTGATTGACAATCTACTTTGATGACAGCTGACTAGAGGAGTCAGTTTGTCCTTTGTCTTTGAGGAACAGGTTTACCTCCTCCCCATACATGTCTGGTAAACACATTTCAGTCATAATTTCATCTTATGTTCATAACTTTACATATAATGTTGCTATATACCAGGGTAATCGGCTGGCGGGCCGCGAGACAGTTTGTTTACATCGACCATCCACAGGCACGGCCACCCGCAGCCCCCAGTGGCCGTGGTTTGCTGTTCCCGGCCAATGGGAGCTGTGGGAAGCGGTCCGGGCAGTTGTCCACCACTGCAGTCACAGTGGTGTAAGCCTCAGGAAAGGGGCAAGGACTGCTGAGCCCAGGCTGGGGATGAAGACCTGCTATGTGGTCACTAAGACTTTGGATCTTCATTTTGACTTATTTGGTTACCCCAGAAGCAGAGTCAACTGAAATGTGCCCTGGCTAAAGGGCTAGGGCACAGGAGTTGCAGACTGCAGCAGAACTAGAACGGTGGGACCAGGGGTTGCTAGAGGCAAAGAACCCCAGCAACCCCATGACCTGACACCAGGTTGCTACAGCAGTGGGGACAACTGCTTACACATACCTTGGGCACTGTGACTGGACTTCCAAAATGCTCTCTTCCTAAAAAGCAGCCCGTGTCAGATGCAGCAGGAATATTGTGATCAACGAGGACAGGGGATTAGCTCCACTCACTGTACTGACTGCTTGGTGCTATAGATGGCATTTAAGCTTATAGCTCTTAATGTTGATGCTTAAAGTAGCACTCATTGGAACATGCCAATACCTCAGAATCAAAACATTCCATAAGAATGTGTGAATTTCAACAAAAATGTGTTGAACACCAGGCAGGTATACAACAAAAACCTGCCTGCAAGACTGGGTTCTGCCAGAAACCTGTCTCGTTTCCTGCAAGCTCACCTGTGCAGCTCTTCAGCAGCCTGCCTGGTGGGCTGACAAGGAACTGAAAGCCTGCTAGCCCTGGCTCCAAAGCTCCCAGGCTTGTCACTTCTCAGCAGCCCAAGCTTCCCGGTTCCTCAGCTCCAAGGAATTCCACCAGGCAGACTGCCCCAGAGCCAGGACTTCCCAGGTTTTCAGAGTCCTGGTTCCTTGTCAGCTTGGAAGCCCTGACCACCAAGCCATCCAGCTTCCTGCCTGGTGGACTGCCAGGGTTCTGGGCAGCTCAGGGAGCCATGGAAACATTTTGACAAGGTCAAAACAAAATCATAGAATCATTGAATCATAGACTATGAAGGTTGGAAGAGACCTCAGGAGGTCATCTAGTCCTCCCCTCTGCTCAAAGCAGGACCAACCCCATCTAAATCATTCCAGCCCAGGGCTTTGTCAAGCCAAGCCTTAAAAACCTGTAAGGGTGGAGATTCCACCACCTCCCTAGGTAACCCATTCCAGTGCTTCACCACCCTCCTAGTGAAACAGTTTTTCCTAATATCCAGCCTAGACCTCCCCCACTGCAACTTGAGACCATTACTCCTTGTTCTGTCATCTGCCACCACTGAGAACAGCTGAGCTTCATCCTCTTTGGAACCCCCCTTCAGGTAGTTGAAGGCTGCTGTCACATCCCCCCTCATTCTTCTCTTGTGCAGACTAAACAAGCCCAGTTCCCTCAGCCTCTCCTCGTAAGTCATGTGCCCCAGCCCCCTAATCATTTTCATTGCCCTCCACTGGACTCTCTCCAATTTGTCCATATCCTTTCAGTAGTGGGGGGCCCAAAACTGGATGCAATATTACGGATGTGGCCTCATCAGTGCTGAATAGAGGGGAATAATCACTTCCCTTGATCTGCTGGCAATGCTCCTACTAATGCAGCCCAATATGCCGTTAGCCTTCTTGGCAACGAGGGCACGCTGTTGACTCATATCCAGCTTCTCGTCCACTGTAATCCCCAGGTCCTTTTCTGCAGAACTGCCACTTAGCCAGTCGGTCTGTAGCAGTGCATGGGATTCTTCCGTTCTAAGTTCAGGACTCTGCACTTGTCCTTGTTGAACCTCATCAGATTTCTTTTGGCCCAATCCTCCTATTTGTCCAGGTCACTCTGGACTCTATCCCTACCCTCAAAAATAGCTTTGACTTCTTCGAAAGAAAATTGGGGATTCCCTTTCTGCAGAAAATTTCAAAATTTTATTCCATTCCAGCACGATGATTTTTTTTGCAATTTCAGAGTATCCCATGGAACAGGAGTTTCAGCTTCTGACTAGCTCTAGTTTAAAGCTCTAAATGCTGTAGCTACCAGCTATCTGTCAGAAGCTCTGTAATCCTACGGAACCTCTCCCTCTCAGGGCAAATGGAATGGTGTGTTGAATTTCAAGGCCAAGGAGGGGGCAGAGGATAGTGACACTATTTTTGCTGTGAGACTTTAGAGTGCCCGGCCCTGTGGCCTCCAACCTGTCATGGGTTTGATTGGAAAGAGATCTTAGATTGCTTTATTTCTAAAGCTTATTGCACATCAGCATGATTAATTGCATTTACTTTGTTTTTGAAAGGCACATCGATACCTTTGATGGCAGATAAGAATTGAATATAATCAATATCATAGGTTTCTAGGTCCAGGTGTGTAAGAGAGAGGATCTTAGCCTGACAATTGCTTAGTAAACCTGACCAAAAATTGTCCATTAAAGTTTGTCCCTAGTCAAGGACTGTGCTCAGACAGCATTGCAAATTGGCCCTTTAATTATTATTGCTGTTATCGATATTACTGATAGGCTGCTGGATTTTGAGAGCTTTGAATATTAAGAAATATTCAGAGGAATTTTGTTTTCAGATATGACCTATTTTAAAATTCAAGATGTTGGACCTAGAACTGCTTTGCAGCGAATGTCTCTCAGCTGCTGTGCTTCACAATACTGAAAAGGAGGCGTAAACAGAGAGAGTGAAAACACAGCTTTTAGGAGCTAAGCTGGAGGACACGGCAACCTGGAATTGTTTCAAGACCCCTTGGAGTTTTCAGCTGGATTTTCCCTTCAGTAAATGAGAGGGGTCACTAGGTTATGTTTCTTTATGGCGCGGATGCAGATATGGTCTGTTGCCTCCGTTATACTCTGATAATGTTGTTTTCCTAGTGAGTTTACCATCGATCTGACATGCCATTACATCTTATCCCTATTACAAAATGAGGCATAATGCAAGGGAGGTCTGTTTTTCATTACTGTTGAACTTGCTGCACAGGAAGTTTCTTTAGCTCAGTTCATGATGAGGTTAGGAGGAGGGGGGAGTTATTAGTTATTACCTCTGTTTCCTCTGCTGGAGTGTGGGCTTCTCTACAGTGCTCTGCCTATTCTCTTGAGGGCCGAGAAGTAATTCCACCACGCTTGTGCACTTCTGAGCCTCTCTTAAGAAGAGACTTCCAGTCATGACAAATTATCAGTGCTGATTTTGTGACATGAACTGTTACCCATTAGGGAATGAGCTGACACCAATAAATTCATTTCACTTACAACCTCACGCTGTGTGTGAATTGAAGTTCTAGAGGTGAAAGACATAAATTTACCAGGTGGGCAGATACTCAGCTTCCCCGTAAGACAGTGCATTTCACCTCTGCTGTGTGCGTTGCCTCTGCCAGGCCAGACCAACATTAATTTTGCATAGAGTAGATTTCTCTGGTAATGCGTGTCTCCTTTCTGATTTATGTCTGTTCCTAACAGCTGTGCAAGCTGCACCACTGCAAAACAAAACCACTGGCTATGTCTTCACCAGAATAAACCCAGCAGAGCCAAATGCAGCCTGCTCATCAGGTGCCCTTTGCATTATATGATGATAATAATTAGCATTTATGTAGTTCTTTCTGCCTTCCAAGCACTTTTCAGGCAATAAGTAATTAATCCTCCCAACATCCCTTTAAGGCAAGTTAGCAAGTGTTATTTCTTAACTGAAAAGTAGTTTGGAACTGTTTAGGTTTGTATGTTAGTCATTCGGATATATATATTAGCAATTCTCTCACACTAGTCATTTGGTTAAATGGTTACATTTGGTTACATTTTGATCATTTGAGCAAGTGATCATCCCACAGTGATTTGGCCAAATGACTAAAACTTCCACCAAATGTCTAATATCACTTCCTGACCTCAAAAGCGAAAGCCATAAAATTGTTACACTTTCCCAAAATAAACTGATGCAAATATAGGAGTGTGTGTGTAGGGGGAGCAATGGGAAAATCCACAACTATGATTAATGATCACGTTCACTTTTTAATATGTATATTGCAATTGCACCTAAAACCCCGAGTGAGGCTTAGGGCTCCATGCTGTTAGGTGGTACACAAACCCAGAGTAAAAGGCTGTCTCTTCCCTGAGGAACAATTGACACCTGGCTTTTGTTAGAAAAAAAAGAAAAGTTGCGGCTTGGATACAACTCGACTATGTTTGATGTATCCATTTCAGATGAGTGATAAGAAAAGCACAGTTGTACTTGTGATGTCGAGGGGGACTTTAAATTCTTCCTCCCTGCTTGCATGTTTCAACTAGTTCCTTGGAAAAAATTCCACCTCTTGTATAAAGGTCTATTGGGTGTTAAGAGAAAAGGAGGATTAGATCACAAGCATCTACCCCTCCTCTTTTTTGAGAGAGGGGGGGGGTGAGGCAGAGCAGTGGATCGAGGAAAACAGAAAAGGTCCCATGTAGGAGCATGAAAACGAGTCCTGCTGATGAGCTTTCTTAAGCTGCAGCACTGAAGACATCCCTTTCCCAGTCCTTCCTAGCATAGCAGACACTGAGGACACATCCTTCTCGTGGCTCCTCTGGCTGAGGGGGTTCCTTCTTGGCCTCACCCACAAGGCCCAAACCTCCTTTGCATTTAAGTCTGTCTTGCACACCCACTTCTGCTGTGCTGCCTTTGGGAAATGTAATGGACTTATACTGAAGAGAGCATATATAATATAAAAGTTACATGTATTTGTGTTCATATGGCTCTGGAGAGAGAGGGTTGGAAAATAGGCTTTTTCTGAAGAAAATTTCAACTTTTTGCCCCCAAAAAATCAAAAACTGAAATATTCCAATTTGGACATGCTGACCCCCCCCACACACACACACACTTGGTAAGGCAACTCCCATGTTTTCATGTACTATGTATATATATACCTGCTCCTGTATTTTCCACTCTGTGCATCTGATGAAGTGGGCTCTAGCCCACGAAAGCTTATACCCAAATAAATTTGTTAGTCTGTAAGGTGCCACAAGGACTCCTCGTTGTTTTTTTCTGATACAGACTAACACAGCTACCACTCTGAAACTCAGGGCTGGCTCCAGCTTTTTTGCCGCCCCAAGCGGCAAAGCGGAAAAAAATAAAAAAAAAGATAAAGCTGATCGGCGGCACTTCGGCGGCACAGCAGCTCAATCATGCAGCTCCATTCTTCGGTGGCAATTTGGCAGCGGGTCCTTCGCTCCCTCTCTTCCACTTCGGCGGCAGCTCAAGGAGGAAGAGAGGGACTGAAGGACCCGCCGCCGAAGATCCGGCCATGCAGCCCCAATACCGGATGGAGTGCTGCCCCTTTGTATTGACTGCCCCAAGCACCTGCTTCCTTAGCTAGTGCCTGGAGCCAGCTCTGCTGAAACTCATGGGAGTTGTCGTTCAGGTGCCTTATGCCCCATTCTCTGCTATCGGCTGGGTTCCTTGGTTGGACTACATCTCCCATGATGTACCAGGGGATATAGCATGATGTCTCCCATCATGGTGAAGGAGAAGTGGTTATATCATGAGAATGGTTAGCCATGGTGCATCACAGGTAAACTTAGTGTGGGCTGTGGAAAGCAGCCCAGAAAAGATAATGAGGACCTGAGGAAATCAAACTGCAGTTCCCATGAGGCACTGCATTGGGATATCCAAACTCAAATATTTCAGCTTTCAAGTGTTTGTTTTTTCAATGAAAAAAATCAAAATTTCTATGGAAAGTAGAAACTTTTCACACACAAAAAAACCCCATTTAATAGAAAACCCAGTTCAGTTTTGGCAGAATTTTTGACCAGAACTAGCATTATATAAACTAGAGGATCACACATGAGGTTGCTTCTGTAGGCTGAGCTGAATTACATTTAATACTTTTGGGGTCCGTTGTACTGAAAATACAAATATTTGTTTACTATTGTAGGCTTGTATGGAATTTCTTTAGCAGGAAGACAGGATAAGGAAATCTCTGAGAGATATTAGGAACTTTAAAAGACTTTTTTTGGACAATACGTGTGAAGTAGATTTCCTAGGAAATATTTGGGGGTGAGGGGAATGCAAATAACCCACTTCAAATCCATCTTTTTGAAGCTATGTCCTCAGAAGAGAAACTAAATGTCTACTGATTACCTGCTCCTGAAAACTCCAGTTCAAAGACCCCAAAACTGTATAAAAGAGGGACTGAACTTTTCATATCTACTAGTTCTGAGCTAAAGCTATTATGAGCTTGTGACCACAAAAGAGACCTCTTTGGGGGGCTTGAGGAGCTCACCTGTCACAGCCCATGTTGAACACAGTCGGGATGATCTCTCATAAGATTATTAGCATGTGGGTACGTGATGGTATTGTTTTTATGTTTTCTCTGAAGTGCTTTTACCTTCTGAATAAAATAGGCTTGCATGAGAAGTGCTGTGTGGTAAGTTGGAACTGTTGACAGTTACACCGTGTACCATCTCTGAGGGGAGAAGTGAACAGGCCCTGCTTAGGCAGAGTGTCTTTTGCTGGGAATAACACAGTGAGGGCAGGGAACGAACTGTTCAACCTGGAAATACTCCGGTCAGAAGTAGGGTGACCAGATGTCCTGATGTTATTGGGACCATCCCAATATTAGGGGCTTTGTCTTATATAGGAACTTATTCTTCCCCCTACCCCCTGCACAGGCCCCTGTTCCCCCCATCCCTTGTTCTGATTTTTCACACTTGCTATCTGGTAACCCTAGTCAAGAGGGATAGAGACCCTGGTCTCCACTCAAGAAAGGCAACAGCTAGGGAGCTGGAAGCCTGGCAGTGGGAGCCATTGCTAAACCACTATGGGGAAATACAGGTGCACTTGCCCTGAACTGTGGCACTGTACTGTGGTGTTGGGGACTGTGCCTTTTAAGGGCTGAGCTTCCCAGACAGAACGTCTGGATGAAGCAATGTGAAGGTCTTGTTGTTATGCATAGCCAGTTGGAAGCAGACCCAGAATAAAGCAGAGCTCTAGCAGCACATTAAGCACTGACTCTGAGTGATCACTGAACACCGCGTGCCTAGTGAGAGAGAGCAGCATATTAAGTGGCTGCCTGTGGTATGTGTATGGAGCAGCAAGGGGCACCAGAGAGACTCCCTTGATCCCAGCACCAAATGATAACCCCATGGGCTGGATTAGTGGAAATCAGGCTTTTCTAGTTTTCACCAAAAATCAAAATGATTCTGCCCTTGGATGGCTGGAACGTTCCCTGAAACGTTGGAATTGATTGGATGTGGAGTTCAAAAGTTATTGGGTTAGACAAGTAGAGAAATGCCAGCAAGTTGAGCATAGGGCCTTGTTTTGCTCAGCTGACAAGCTTATTTTGCAAAGATGTGGCCGAGCATCACTTTGACCTCTCTATTTATATGAATCCATTTCCCATGACCTTTTTCTGTCTGCCATCCCAACCTTGTCAGCTCCTCAGGGAAGGGATTGTCTCATCTTTTCTGGCTGGAAGGGGTACTAGTATGTTGTGGGCTCTACTATGAAAAGGTCAGTGTGGAAGGAGAAGGTACAGAAAGTAAGCTAATCTCTCCCAGCAGGTATTGTGCCCCAGAGGCACCCGAGTCAGAATTCCTCCCTTGTGCAGGAGAGGGAGTACTGTACTCTATTACGACCCTCAACCCGGTACAGGACATGCACCTCCCTCAGACCCAGATAGTTTTCTGGATGGTGCATGGAAAGGCAGATCCAGGCCTTTCTACTTCCTCACTCACTTGCTTACCAAGAAGGGCATCGAGTGTGCAACCCTTGCTCTCATACTCCTCTTGAAGCTATAATCTGGGCACCCCTAATGCAGCTGCACTTGAGGGAAAAGGGAGGAGCTCTGACTCCCCTTGCAGCGTAGTGCCTGGGCTAGACCTGGCGTCAATCTAGCCAATAATGAATAAATCATAAATGTTCCTGACACATGTCCCCACTGCAGCAGGGAATACAGAGGTGGCTTTGCAGAGATTCCCCAGTTTCACAGAACAAGGAACAGTCAAGTGGCAGGCCATCTTCAGTAAAATGCCCAGCACTCAGGTTGACTAGAGAGAAGTAGAGCCTTTGAATCAAGGCACAAAGCACTATGCTGAGGATTCTGGCATCTTGCTCTCACCCAACATTCCCAGAGACTCTGTCCTACAGTCATCCTCTCTCTTGCGTGGCTTCTTCCATGCCAGTAACGTGGTTCCTGTGTGTAGCATTGTATGGTGAGTCCATCTCTGGATAGCCAAAGAGTGAAGGGACATTATTCCATATACTCCTGTACATCCATAAGCTGGGGAAGGATCCTGGTGAAGTAGGTAACTTGACAGGGACAGGGGTGGATTTAAAACGGTGGCTATTTTTAAAAAAATGGTAAGTAGGATTTGTTTATAGTGAGGCTCCAGTGAATGAATAATTACACTCTAATCTGATTGTTTTATAAAAATCTGTTGAGGCTCCTGTCCAGAAACACAATGACATCTTCAGTCATGTGGCCAAATGCCTTTTAGTTTTAATCCTTTGATGAAATGTCCTAGTGGAATGGCCATTTGACCAAATTACTAGTCTGACAGGCAGGGCCGCTGAGAGCGGGTTCGGGCCCCAGTGAAAAAATTTTTTTCAGGCCCCCAGCAAGGGCGGACCAGCTAAACAGGGCCAAAGAGAGGAGGGGAAGCCGGGCTCCCTTCCGGACCACCGGGCCCCAGTAATTTGTACCGGCTTCCCCCCTGTCTCGTCGGCCCTCCTGACAGGATGACTAACATATTCTGCTACATCATCAAAGTCTATTAATGTCATTCGAGAGACTCAGGTGAGTAAAGGAAGGGTTAAGAATGAAAGTTGAGAAAAGCGTTTACTTTCCAGCCACATCCCTCACACCAGTGGCCCAGAGCAGTTAGTATGAAGCTCTTCTGCTGGCTCTGCACACCTGAGGAGCCCGTTTACACAAGGGGAAATAGCCATGGAAGCCTGCTTTCTGGCTGCTTTGCATCACTGCAGTGGGGTGGCTCGAAGCATCTGGATCATAGAGGAGAATCAGGGCCACGATCCACCTCCTGGAGTCTAGCTCGGTGGCTGACTGTGCAGAAGGAACTATTTCAAGAACAAAACATGGCTGAGCAATCAGAAAGGCACTGAGGCTCAGAGACAGTAGTCAATGACAAATATCCAGTAGCCTCATTGGTGTGTTTTAACTGACTCTATTAGTTTGTGATCCTGGTATATTTTCCCTGCCTTGGTTTGTGGTTAGTTGCATTTCAGTCTCAAAAAAGATGATGTGACAGTAGCTAGTGGAGGTAGTAAAAACTGACTCCTGGCCATAAGATATGGGTATTAACCTTTCATAAACCTGATCCATGTCCTACGATTGGGGCCTAGATATAAATATCAGTCTCATATCAGCTTTCCTGTGTCTTGCCCATTATTACAGAGCACTTTGATTTCCTGTGAATTGTTTTTACATTGACAAGTACATGAGTAAAGAAAGACTATTCTAGGCAGATATCAGCTACCACAAAGGCTCTTCATTTTTATTTCTTTACAGACTTTGACCAAAAATGTACTTGTTTTACAATAGCTATTTGTTTTTTACCAATATTTCACCTGAATTTTTGACCACTCATGTATATTAAAATACTGATTATGTTAAGAAAATCCAATAATTACATTAGGTGGAGGTATATATGTTAATAATAAATTAGTCTAAGTATAAATGTGTCTGTTAAAGTAAGGTAACGTAGTGGATGTGCACGCATATGTCTGTGTACTGTTAATGTATGGCTCATGAAATAAATCACAGCATTAAACTACTTTTCATTTCGGTACTCTTACTTTTCTCTACTCATTGCTTTTTTTCCTGTCCTCCCATCCCCCCAATATTAACCCTGATACTTACTGAGAAAACTGTAAAGTTAGGCTTTTGCACAGATTTTCACCCACATTTTAATTTTTGTAATATACACTAGTAAATTCCCAGGACATTTTAAACAGAATTTGAAAAACAGATAATGAAGGGCCATAGCTACAATTTACTAACACCAAGGCAAACTCTAGAAATGGGTCCGAGCCCAGACATATGGATCCAGAACCCAACTTTCCTCAAGTTCTAGAAAGAGTTTCAAGGTGGGATTCTAGTTTAGGTCCATGTGATTGCGTATCTGAACTCTCTACTGGCCAGGAACGGTTAATGAGCTGCTGTAGACTCAATCAGCCCCACCCCGTGTCACCTGTAAGAGCTGTCAGAGTTGTAAGGAAGTGTTAAAAAGCTCAGCTGTGGGAAGGACTGGGAAGGAGAGCAGACTGGCAGCTCCCACACCACATTGTGTGAGAAGCCTCAGTGGGACCAGGAGCTGAGTGAAGACTATTAAGGCAAACAG
This sequence comes from Trachemys scripta elegans, assembly GCF_013100865.1. Taxonomy (NCBI): domain Eukaryota; kingdom Metazoa; phylum Chordata; order Testudines; family Emydidae; genus Trachemys; species Trachemys scripta. The sequence goes on along the minus strand of NC_048298.1, from coordinate 197,610,748 downwards.
CTACAGCTAGGGTCTGTCTGAAAGGAAGGGGATTGAAAGCTGAGCCTAATAGGCAGAGGAGTCCTTTAGCTTGGTGACAGGTTTCAGGGTGGCAGCCATGTTAGTCTGTATCAGCAAAAACAACGAGGAGTCCTTGTGGCACCTTAGAGACTAACAAATTTATTTGGGCATAAGCTTTCATGGGCTAGAACCCACTTCATCAGATGAAGTGGTGTTTATGTTGGATTTTGACTTGGGGACTTTGTTACCCCCGAAGATGCTGAACTCTCTCTGTGACTTGGCCGGAGGGCTAAGACACGTCCATACACAAAGTGTGCTGAAGACTCTGTTGTGGAAACAAAGGCAGAGCTGCTCCAGTACCACACCACATGCAGGGGTGGGGGCATGCAGGGACCACACCTCCAACACTGTCCAGCTTTATTAAACTTGAGTAACCCAAAATCTGATGCATGACTGGGGCTCCTAGTGCTACAGTACTACAAATACTAAGTAATAATAATCCTCCTTATGCCCCTCAGCCATCAGCCATGACATATATACAGGAGCAGTAAAGTGCACAGGCAAATATATAAACCTGGGAGGTTAGCTTTAAAAACATTTTTTGCTGCTGCCCTTGAGACGTCTGTCACATTAGAGCTGTGCTACTGTTGTGATGGACACCACATAAGTCAATGAATGAAATAAATAATTGTCATGGCGGATGATTACCCTGGTGGCTGCTGTCAGTCACATGACACATAGAGCTTTCCTTTGTCTCTGTGACTGAGTGAACCAGTGTCTCCGAACACAAATGAACCAGTTGTGTATATCTTGCCTGTTATAGACATCCTGACTTCTCTCCCTTCCCCCAAGCCCACTCGTCTTAGACTGCCCTGCACCAAGTGAAACATGATTTTAAAACTTAAGTAAACTATTTAATTCTGTGCAATCATAGCAAATTTCATGAAACCTAAGTAGCAGCATAGACACACAAAGGGCAGAGTCTCTTCATGGCTGTGCTACTTGCTCTCATGGTCTCATCCTTATTCTTGGGACTTAAACCTAACTTCTTAGCAAACCTGAAACTGCTATGGGCTTGGCTTCGTTCTGCATGCCTTCCTCAAACCAGTCTGATAAATGTGGTATTAGCTACTGTTTATTCTATATATTCTTCTTATGCACGCTCTATTGGGTGTGTATTGTATGTTTACTCCTACAGCATGGGCCAGGGACTCTTTGCTCTGTGTTTGTATAGCACTCAGCACTGTGGGGCCCTGGTCCGTGATTAAAACTGCTAGGCCCTACAGTAATACAAACAATAATATCGCTATTTTCCCGTTGGGCCAGCAATCGCCTCCCCAACCAACAGCAACGGTTGAGTGGCTCTGCCGTATTAGACTTTAGAGAGCAGGGACTCCTGAGGTGCTGACTGCAGATCAGTGGTAGTATCACAGACAGCCCATGGCGGGTCATGTACGTACTTATGAATGCTTACGTGTACTTGGAGAGTCTACGTTCAAGGTCTGCATGACCTATCCATGAGCAAGGAGGAAGCTGATATGCATCTAAGGACTCAGAGTTGCAAAGACCATGCTGGTAGAGAGAGATTTTCGATTTCTCCTCAGTAGCGGATAAATGTCTCAGTCAAATCCATTATGTATTCTGTGTATACACAATGGGTTTGACTTGAGACGTATTTATGACCAAGAATATTATGTATTCTCTTTATACACCATGGAAGGTTAAAATTTTTTTGAAAATTTATATTTGCTTTTTATCGTACAGACATACAAACGATTTACAGCCAGACCTGCTGAATTGAATCAGCCTATAAACTCCCATTTATTCTGGATTAACTCCTGAAATGCTGGAGGTCACTGTCTTGCTCAATGCTGTTAACATATTTTTTGTGTATGAAAACCCAACAACTGAAACCAGGTTTGATAAAGTTAATTTAAAACAATATGGATAGGTCTGAGCTGCAGAGTTTCAGGGTTTGGATTTGTCCATTTATAGATACAAGGGTCAAACAAAAGTTTGGCTTCAGATCTGAACTTCCCCAAAAGTTTGGGAGCATTTTCATTTGGGCCTGTCTCTAAGAAACAAGCAGACCTGGATCATTCTTTGAATGCAGATTACCTGCAAGATTAATATGAGTAAACCAAAAGTTTCAGACTCTGGAAACCTAACTTTAGGTGCCTAAATCCATAATTAGGTATCTAAATAAGTGTCCTGGCTTTTAGATATAGAGATATATGGATTTATGTGCCTAATTTTAGGCATTCAAGTTTGAAACAGTCTTGCAATTTATGATACTTAATGTCCAGATCCTTGGCTGGTGTAATTTGCTATCTCAAGTGATTTCAGTGGATCACTTTGGGCCAGAATCTATAGCCAATATGCACATACTCATTTATATTAAAAGATCAAGAGCTCTTAGTTTATCTGGGCACCACTAGTTAATAAGCTGGCGCTAAAGAGTTCTAGCCAAGAACAACTGGCTCAAAAAAATCAAGTTTCAGATAATGTGGAGTACAAGACTTGTGATATAAAATTAGACATTGGCACACACCATCAATTGCCTAACCAGCTGTAATAGATTAGCCAACCTGGACTTGGTATTCATGATAGCACAGTGCAATAACATCAAACTTATCAAAAGTAAAACTAATATTTAAATGTAATAATATTTATCTACCATACAGAGCAATATGCTTCCCATAGAACTGCTCAGCAGCCAGACTGCTGCAAAAGCCCCCGGAGGGCATGAATCATGATGATTATTTTGATCAAGTAATAGACACCGTTTGTGCAGTCGGGGTTTCCAGTGCAGCTCCTGCTTTTGATAAATACGTTGCATTCCATGATAACTTTGCCAAGTGCTTTAGTATTCTACAGCTCAGTCCCCGATGTCTGTCTCTTGCAAATGTGGGAAGGAAGAGCAAATATCAATAAAATCACCCTGTCTGCTGCAGCCCAATACATAACCTCCCTCAAGGGTAAATAAATAGCAGCTTTGTTATCTGCTGGTGGAAAAAAAGGTGGCTCCTTTGTTTACTCTGTGTTCATTCTTGCCTTTTACCCACGTAAAAGATGTTCCATTCAAATGTATTCAGTTATGTAGGCTCTACACCTTTGTTACAAGACTGCCTATATGCTATGTGCCCTGATTTATAGCACTTTCTGCTTCTCTGCTCCATTCAGACAACCTTTGGTCATGTTATCCACTCCTGCTGGTCAGCTGCCCAGAATGCTTGGCTTTGAGAAGTATGATATATATTTATATTCCTTTAGGTTTAAACAACAGCAAAAAATGCCAATAGGAGAACTATAGGCATCCTAAAAATTAGTGAGAACTGCCCAGCATCATAAAATCAAGGAAGGTGGTCTGCCTACTAGAAATAATATAACTTGTGCAGATGAGAACTGGGGACCACCATCCTGTAGTAGGGCGTGATTGCAGTTGTGATTGCGGACCTTTAAGTGAAATATCAGTGAAATATTTTTTGTATGTTGTGTTTGAGGTTTATTGGCTTCAGTATATTCCATATGTAGTATTTGACTGTCAGAGGAAAATCCAAATGTCCCTGCCCCATGGATCAAAGATCGACAGGCAGTGTATCTAGAATGCTCAGAATGGCACACCCTGTTCCTAGAGGCTTTCTACAATGTGCATCAGAGCTGGGCCCCAGACCAGCGCAGCCTGATGAAGCCTGCTGTAACTGCCATGATGTCATTGCTTGGCCCAGAGATGGGACCTGACTAGCATCCCTGTTTGAGGGAAGAAAAGAACAAAAGGAGTCATGGGGCCAGATCTTCAGCTGGTGTGAATCAGCAGAGCTCTATTGACTTCAATGGAGCTATGAGGATTCACACTAGCTGAGGATCTGGCACAACATGTCAGCAAGAGTCCACGTTTGCTGAGATGATCTGCTGTCAGGCTCATGTTTTCCCAGGGTTTCTCGATGTGGGAGGAGCTAACTGGGAGATGGGTAAAATGATGCTGGGGTGGGTTTATTTTCTTTGGAGTTAATTTTCCTTGGGTGTTAGGGTTAAACTTGCTAGGGGGAGGAAGGTTTTGGAGCCCCAGTTGATTTATGCTTTTTGTTGTTTGAATTGATTTGTAATTAGATTTTGTTTGTGTTTCAAAAATATGAGAAGCACCAATGAAATAAAATGTCCATTCTCTGCTGCCTTCTGCTTCAGTTAATACCTTGCAAGCTAGGAAGGCAGCTGCCATCACTCCCCATCCCATCCATTTGCAGCATTCATGTGTTAGAGATGAGGCAAAGCTACAAAGTCCACATCCAAACTTCTACTAAGCCCCAGGCTATCCAGATGTGGGGTTTTGGTTCAGCCTATTACACAGCAGAGTTGAGCCCAAATCAAAATCCTGATCTCAACTTCTTTGAACATTACGATGTTCAAAACCTGAACTAGATGCAATTTTGGTCTCTCTCTACTATGGACAGGGGAACCAGAAGAGAAGTTTGGATCTGGATCTGAAATTGCTCAGAGCTAGGGTTTTTGTTGAGGCCCATCTCTAGTTTACAGGTTGGTGCTGTTTTCCTTTTATATTGTTGTGGTGGGAGCCACCAGAGGGCACTGCTACACATTGTCTTACAAGCTCGGTTTCTTAGCATATGATCACTGGTTTGCCTTCGAAAAAAGGCTCAGGTGTTGAGTTTATGAATGAGGGAGGGAGCTGTGTCAAGCAGCAGGAGAATGTGCTCACTGCCTACAGTCACTTCTAGAGGCAGATCTGCTCCCTCAGGCATTTGCGTTTGGGCACAGATCCTGAAGGAGTGGATCACCTCAAGGAGTGGTGTTTACAGCGTAAACAAAGAAGTTGCACTAAGAAAATACCTACCTCTGCATTACTGATTTCTCCTTTCACAGGAAGCTGACCTGCTTCCCAGACATCTGCTCCTTCTTGGCAGAGGGGTGACAATATAAAATCATAGAACCACAGGGTTAGAAGGGACTGCAAGGGTCATCTAGTCTAATCTCCTGCCAAGATGCAGGATCTGTTGTATCTAAACCATCCTAGACAGATGGCTATCCAGCCTCGTTTTGAAACCTCCAGTGAAGGAGCTTCCACAACCTCCCTAGGCAGTCTGTTCCATTGGCCTGCTGTTCTGGAAGTTATGTATGTTTTTAAAATGTTTATGGGACATAAAGATATTGGGGAATGTGGATATGGTTTAAAAAATAACCACCTGACTGGTGCTGAAGTCCAACTAGATGATGCAAAGCACATCAGCTTAGTTTTCTTCTGAATATTTACTCTTAAAGAATATAAGAAAGGGGCATTTTTTTCTCCACAGTAGTTTTCATAGTGTGCGCTAGACTCAAAGAATGACTGGTCCATTTATCATTTAATAAATACAGAATGCAAACACTAAATCACAAATCCCCTTCAGGATCAAGAGTTTTGGGAAATCTCTAGAACTTTATGGGAAGTATAAACCCCAGCATATGGGTAGCTGTCTACTCCATTGTCTAGGAGAACTACAATAATGTAGAAGCCATAAAGGAATTTCTTATCAAGGCAAAGCCCTCAATTGGAATTAAAAATGATATAGCAAACACTAACCTAAGCAAACACATCATCACAATGGGCCCCAGAATCAACACAGAAGCTGCCCACACCCCTTTTCAGAGGAATGAAAAATCTGAAAAACAAATAAGAGTCTCTGCATACAATATAACCTGCCTAACTACAATCCCACTAAACACCACAATTGTTTCTCTTCAGTGAGTGCCTGACAACAGTTTGTATTCTCAATCCAGCTTTCTCCCCCTCTGAATGAAGCCAACGAGCAAAATTCTGCACTGGTTTAAACCTGGCGGAAGCAGACAGTGAGGGTTGCCTGGAGTGTAAAAAGTCAGTGCAAAATTCTTTGACTCCTAACTAACTACCTAAATCACGCTTTAACACAACAAGCATAGCGCAGCACACTAGTAGACCCACATTCTGCATTTAAACAGAGTGGGAGGTGTGTTGGGGGGGACACGATCACATTTGGTAGGTCCCCACATTTTGCTGCTGTGAAATAATGTAATTAAAAGCATTAGCCTTTCCTAGAACCTGACATCTTTTTAAAAATTAAAGATTAAATCTTCTTTTAAATTGCAGCTGAGGTGAACAATCCCTCACTGACTGTGAGTCATGCGTATGTTTGGCTGATGGAGCTAATCCTGTTTTGGCAAGCACTGTTCACTAGGGCTTGGCCTGTTCAGCCACCTTGTGAGTTCCTGCAACAAGACCCAATTATGTCACCACCCGAAGGACCATCCAGTATAGTGATCTCCAGGATTATTGCCACAATCTGAGATCTGTCAGAAAGCTCCACTCAGCAAGCTCCCGGATGACTTCCTATGGCTGGCAAGCATTTCAATGCCTGCTAGGGGAGTTTCCTCTCTGAATATCCCACTGGAGAGAGCCTCTCTGTCAACAGGGCTTCAACAAGCAAAACTGCTGCTTGTAGGGAGCTCTGATGGCTGATTACCCTCAGATAGGGCAAGCTACTTTGGAAGGTCCGATGCTGTTGGGGTAATGGTTTACCGCTTGGTTTGTCCTCTAAGGCAAAACAAGGCCATGTGAATTATAGCTGTATCCGTAATTTCTATTTCTAATGCTTGGCTCGGGCATACCTGACACTCACTCGGAGCTCAAAGCAAGGAGAGCTTGTTGTATGAGGCAGGGGCGCCGGAGCAAAGGGGGCCGGAGGATCATGGCCTCCCACTTTTAAAAGTGGGAGAGCTATGCCCTCTCATTTTTTACCAGATGTAAGGGCGAACAACGGGGGGAGGGGGCAGAGAGGAGCAAACGGGGGATGGAGTTTTGGGGGGAAGAGGCGGCGTGGGAGTGGGGCTTCAGGGGAAGACGTGGCGTGGCGGTGGGACCTTGAGGGGAAGGGGCAGTGTGAAGGTGGGGGCTCGGGGAGAAGGGGCAGTGCAGGGGTGGAGCCTTGGAGGGAAGGGTTGACGCAAGGGTGGAAGCAAGAGGGGCAATGGTTTGGGTCCCCATGACCCCCCCACACTTTTAGAGAGCTTCCACAGTTCCTGGTATGAGGGATGCTCTTGCAGCTGTGGGCTAAAGGGCAAGTGTGGAGGGTAGTTCAGGATTTGGACTTTGATGTTGGGAGACGAAGGACATTCCGGAGAGTGTAAGATGGGGGCATTGCAATGACAATAGCGAGGACAAGCAGGGCCGGGAGTGGGACTTTTGAGAGGGATCTGAGACCTAAGGAAAATTCAGAGTCTGTTGTGAGCTGGTGGTGTGAGGTATGTTGAGTGTCTAGGTGGGAAAGCAAGCCCCTGTTGTGGGTAATACACTGTGGTAAAGCCTGGGTAAGAGCCTTGGTTCTGGAGGTTGTGGAGATGGAGTGGGGGGAGGGAGGGAACAGTATTGGGTGTAAAGTATGACAACTGTAAAACAGGTTTCAGAGTAGCAGCCGTGTTAGTCTGTATCTGCAAAAAGAACAGGAGTACTTGTGGCACCTTAGAGACTAACAAATTTATTAGAGCATAAGCTTTCGTGTGCTACAGCCCACTTCATCGGATGCATAGACTGCAACACACAGAAAGAAGATATTTATACATACAGAGAACATGAAAAGGTGGAAGTAGCCATACCAACTGTAAGAGGCCAGTCCATTGAGATGAGCTATCAGCAGCAGGCGAAACATCTTTTCTTTTCATCTTAACATCTTGTTTTTCTCCTGCTGATGATAGCTCATCTCAATTGATTGGCCTCTAACAGTTGGTATGGCTACTTCCACCTTTTCATGTTCTCTGTATGTATAAATATCTTCTTTCTGTGTATTGCAGTCTATGCATCCGAAGAAGTGGGCTGTAGCTCACGAAAGCTTATGCTCAAATAAATGTATTAGTCTCTAAGGTGCCACGAGGACTCCTGTTCTTTTAACTGCAAAACAGGAAAACTCTTCCTACCTTTTATCAGCTCGCCTAAAACAGCAGGGTGCTGGGCAGCATTAAACAGTGGGGAAGATTTATAGGCCTTGTCTATGCTAGCACTGGAGCAGCTCTCCTGATAGCAGCAATGCTGGTAGCACTATAGCAAGTGTTTTAACCCCCATGCCCTCTAGCCCTGCCCATCACTGTGAGATGTGGCATGAAAATCTTTAGGCTTCCTGGATCACTAGCTCAATGACATCACTACAGTCTTGTACTGCTATTATGTACAGCGCCATACACACTTTCTTCTTCTTAAAGGAATAGTGTTAGATACTGGCAATTCACACAAATTGCGTCCTTGTTGGTCTCGTCTCAGTGCAGCTCCAATGGTGCGAGCAATGATGGAAGCACTAGGGGTGGAGTAGAAGATACTTCTATGTTTGCTGCGACCCGTGGAGCTGCACTGGGGCTAGACCAATAATGAGGATGGGTGCTCATGCTCTCAAACTTTCATCTCCATTGAACAGCAAAACTTTTACTAATGAATTAATGGAAAAAGATTCGGCTGTATTCAGCTCCAATGAAACGAATACAATGCATGTCTCTGAGATCGCTGTTGTACTTGTTTTATTTTTACTTCTTACAGCGACTGGTTCACTCACTTGTGGCCAATGCCATTCTTCAGTAATGCAGTAACTATAACTCATGAAAATAAAACACGTACGCCACCTCTCCAAGACACAAGTATTCTATATGAAAATTTAGTTTATAACTGCCAGATCCACGAATATGGATTGGCTGCATAATTCTACCAGTGTCCATCAGTCAGATAGACCTGCTTAATGAGAATGAGAATTTATGCCACTAATTCCTATATTGGCTACTGCCGGAGTGCAATTGGCAGGAGAGCTCTTCTATAGCTAAGGAGATTAGAAAAGAGATTTGTCCCTGGAAGAGAGCCTGCAGTCTAACATTTTAGGAGAGCTTCTGCATGAGTTGATTTGCCTCCTAGGTGGGTGTAATTCTTTTGCGCTGTAGGTAGAATAAAGGGACCCAGCCTAAGTAGGCAGGTGTAGAATATACATATAGTTGGTTGAATAGGTACAAATATATAGTGCATGATCAATTCAATTCAGTTCTTTGTTGGTATTAACAGGAAACAGCATATTTGTCTGCCTCCTGCTAAGTATTTTTTAAATGTGCTGTGTTACAAAAACACATTCAAAATTAGGGGGAATGCGGTGGACATAATATACCTGGACTTCAGCAAGGTTTTTGGCACCTTTGCCATCCCACATGACATTCTGATAAATAAGCTAGATAAATGCAGGCTTGACAGAACTACCAGTAAGTGGATACATAATTGGTTAAACAGCCGCAAACAAAGAGTAACTATTAATGGAATGATGTCAGATTGGAGGGAGGTCTCAAATGGGGTTCCACAGGGATGTGTTCTGTGTCTGGTGTTCTTTAACGTCTTTATTCATGACCTGGATGTAAGTATAGAGAACTTACTGATCAAATTTTCAGATGACACAAAGCTATCGGGGGGTGAGAGGGGCGGGGGGGGAGGTGTTGCCAACCCTTTGGAGGATAGAGCTAAAATTCAGAGAGATCTTCATAATTGGAGAACTGGGCTATAGACAACAAAATGAAATTCAGCAAAGACAAGTGTAAGGTGCTGCACCTAGGGAAGAAGAGCCAAATGCACAAATACAGAATGGGGGCTAACTGGCTCGTCAGCAGCACTGCTGAGAAGGATCTGGTTGTTGTGGTGGATCGCAATCTCACTATGGGTCAGCAATGCGCTGCTGTTGCAAAAAAAAAGCAAATGCAATTTCAGGTTGCTTTAACAGAGTCATAGTATGCAAGTCACAGGAGCTGATAGTACTGCTCTTCTCAGTGCTAGTTAGGCCTCAGCTGGAGTGCTGGGTCCACTTTAGGTCACCAATGCATAGCAAGGATGTAGAGAAACTAGAAAGGATCCAGAGATGAGCGACAAAGATGATCAAAGGGATGGAATACAAGCCATATGCGCAAAGGCTCAAGGAACTGGGAATGTTTAGTTTGGAAAAGAGGAGATTAAGGGGGGATGTATAGTGGTCTTCAAATACTTGAAAGGCTGCCATAAAAAAGATGGAGAAAAGTTGTTCTCTCTAGCCACAGAGGGCAGGACAAGGGGCAGTGGGTTCAAACTACAGCATAGCAGATTTAGATTAAATCTTAGGGAAAATTTCCTAACTGTCAGAACAGTAGGACAATGGAACAGATGCCTAGGGAGGTTGTGGAAGCTTCTTCACTGGAGGTTTTCAAAAGGAGGCTGGATCACCATCTGTCTTGGATGGTTTACACACAACAAATCCTGCATCTTGGCAGAGGGTTAGACTAGATGACCCTTGTGCTCCCTTCTAACTTATGATTTTATGATTAAACATTTGCACTGTAGTTATGGGGAATGGGGAGACTGTCAAAGACATAAGAGGGAGTTAGGTGCCCAGCTCTCATTGAATGTCAGTGGGATTTGGCTACCAAGACCCATTTGAAAAGCTCTCCTGTAAAAGCTTTCCCATCCTCCTGATTTGAAGCCATACTAGTGCATAGAAGTCAGTGAGTGAAGCAGGGAAATGTTAGATTATGTGGCTATTTGAAAAGATCAAACTACTTCTTAATGAGCCAACACAATCCCAGGCCTCTAACTGGATAGAACAGAGTGGCCAAAATTTGGCCATTCTACCAAAGTTAAGCTGTGACTCTCCTCACCTTCTCCTTTGTCTGCTACTGGTGTTCCTGTATGTTTTTGGCATGTTGGTATAACAGAGTGAAGGCTTCTTTGGCTAAGGAGGAGCACTGAAATTGTACTTCACAAACAATGAATTGGTCTTTGTGGATGGTTACACCTCGCTATTAACGGCCACCCCCACTTAAACTCAGGCTTCTAGTGCATTGCCACTGGGATGGAAGAATCTCCCCTTCAGGAATAAAAATAGAAAAAAGGGGGAAAGGGCTCCTCATGGAATTACAGTAGTCACACACTTTGCTCACAATGCCTGAGTTTAGCAACCACTTCCCCAGAGGAAAGGACTTCTGTCTGTCTCAATTTTTAGCTAGACAAGAGACTGAGAAATTAGCCTGACCATCCAAAGTCAATTTGAAGCAGGAGCAATTTCTTTCCCTTGTCAGGTGAGTTTTCTGACTGAGAACCAATTGCCTCATGGATCCCCTTCATGGTTTACCGAGGAGGGGACCTCACAGAGAACCTAAGGACCTGACTCCATTGAATACAACTATCAAAAGCTGTAATTTAAACTTGTATTGAACTTCACTACACGCACAGCTACCAACACAGCTCTCACCTCTGGATAGTCTGGAAAGACAATGAAGTTACAATTTGTACAATTTAGCTTCCCCCAGGAAATACATCCCCAAGCTGGTATGCAAAGTGAACCACCATTTGCTTCAGGCAGGACCCTCACAATGACGCTATGCTGAGGTCAGCTGTCCTGCTTTAACTCTGTTTTGGCGGTTCTAGAACTACCTGAGTGGTAGAATGATTGTGCTGTGTGGGCCCAACTCTGCCGGGTGCTGAGCATCTTCAGTTCTCTTTGATTTAAATGGGAGACGAAAGCACTCAGCGCCTCACAGGATTTGGCCCTGTGTCAGCAGATGTAGTCTGACCTCTTTTGACTAGCTGTCAAAATTGTCTCTCTTTTTCAATGCAATCTATCAAGGACTTCGGCATCACAAAGACAAACCAGCGGAACTGCTACCCTTCTTGAGGCAGAAAAGGAAAAGTACAATTTTCTTTTCACGGGCATTTGTATTTCAGGGTTTGCAGCTGCATGGGCCTATATTAAGAGGCTATAAAATATCTGGGTTGCTGATTCTAAACAGTAAAGTAAGTTATTCACACAGACATGGTTAATCTATATGCATGGGTTGGATTTATCCATGTGCATGATTATCTGAAAAGTTTAATGTGCTAGCCAATCTGTAATGCACAGGTTCTGGCCATTTGTAAACCCAGAGACTTCTAGTTAGAATAACAGAGCTGGGAATCTAATTTCAACAGAGCTGTGCCTCTTTCAAAAAGGTCCTGATCCAAAGTCTGTTGAAGTTAATGGAAAGATTCCCACTGACTTCAGAGGGCTCTGTATCAGACCCCAGTTACAGATTAGCAGCCTCCACTTCAATGTTCTTACTCCGTGCAGAATTAATGCTTTTTGTAATGTTCATTCAAACACTTTGCTAACAAAACGAAATCAGACATGTGAGTGAGGATGATGGTGTTGAAGGGGTTCATGTCCTTAAAGAAAGCTTAGGCTCTGTTTACACTACAGTTTATGTTGGCGTAACGTAGGTTGCTCAGGGGAGGTGAACAGATCACCCCTCTGAGTGACATGAGTTACACCGACATAAGTGCCGGTGTGAACAGCGCTATGTCAGCGGGAGAGCTTCTCCCACCAACATGGCTATTGCCGCTCACAGGGGCTGGAGACAGTAAATGGGAGAGCTCTCTCCCATCAGCTTAGAGCAGCTACATTAGAGAGCTGCATCGGGGCAGCTGCGCCACTGTAAACTCTATAGTGTAGCCGTGTCCTTAGAAATATACAGCTGCTAGGGTTAAGCCAGTACTTTTCAAAATGATGGGGTCTAAATTAGCTGTTACCACTCATGAAAGAGATCTTGGAGCCATTGTGGATAGCTCTCTGAAAACATCTTTTCAGTGTGCAACAGCAGTCAAAAAAAGTTAACAATGTTAGAAACCATTAGGAAAGGGATAGATAATAATACAGAAAATGTCATAATGCCACTATATAAATCCATGGTATGCCTACACCTGGAATACTGTGTGCAGGTCTGGTCACCCCATCTCAAAACAGATATATTAGAATTGAGAAAATTACAGAGAAGGGCAACAAAAATGATCAGTGGTGTAGAACAGCTTCCATGTGAGGAGGGCTTAAAAAGACTGGGACTGTTCATCTTAGAAAAGAGAGAACTGAGGGGGATATGATAGAGGTCGATAAAATCATGAATGGTGTGGAGAAAGTGAATAAGAAAGTGTAATTTACCCCTCAACATGCCACAAGAACCAGGGGTCACCTGATGAAATTAATAGGCAGCAGGTTTAAAACAAACATAAGGAAGTATTTCCTTGCACAACACACAGTCAACTGTGGAACTCATTGCCAGGGGATGTTGAAGGCCAAAAGTATAACTGGGTTCAAAAAAGAATTAGGTAAGTTCATGGAAGATAGGTCTATCAATGGCTATTAGCCAAGATGGTCAGGGGCACAACCCCATGCTCTGGGTGTCCCTAAGCCTCTGATTGCCAGAAGTTGGGATTGGATGATAGGAGATAAATCACTCAATAAATTGCTCTGTTCTGTTCATTCCCTGTGAAGCATCTGGCATGGGCCACTGTCGGAAGACAGGATACTGGGCTAGATGGGCCATTGGTCTGACCCAGTCTGGCCATTCTTCTATTCCTGGGATATGTTGTTCTAATCAGATTATAGTGCCTGATTCCATTACTTTCCAGTGCAAGAGTCCCTGAGGAAGGAAAACAGTTGAACTACCATGGTTATAACTTTGATATCAGAATGAATATCTGCTGGCCTTGGGCAAATGGGCTTCTGTGAATTTTGTCTGGGGAGTGTGATACACAGTGGCAAGCCATGTCACTTAGGATTGTGTCTGCTGAGACAGGATGCCTCTGAGTAATGTAATTTATATTTCATGCACAATTGAAGCAGCTAATGGTATAATTCTCCGAGGGAGAAACAAGTTGTTACAGTGTTAATTACATTGCAGTTGCAATTCCCCCCCACACACACACTCTATGCAGACTGCTTTAAGATTATCAGCTAACAATAAAATATTTGGAATTATGTAAAAGAACTTCTGCCTCTTCGTGTTCTTGGCTTCTGTTAGTGGTGGCAGCTCAGTTTTTCCCCTATATTAACAATTTGCTAGATATTTGGTGTTGTCTGTCGTATTTCCCCAAGTAGCTTCTGCTTGCTAGGACAGAGTGCCTCTTGTGTATTCTATGGGGAACTGCAGCTCGACACCAAGACAGCAGCGAAACATGCTGAAATAGTATTAGAGAACTCAAGAGAGGACCCTGATCCTGGGAAGCAGTGAAAACTAAAACATCTTGGGATCTGAAGAAAGGATAATAGTGTCAGCATGTTCCCAGGTCCTCTGCAGCAATCGTGAATTCTAGGAAGGGAAAGTAATTCAAGAGGTGCTCAGGAGCAGAGGGGGAAGAAGGCAGAGAGGGCATTTGATGTCTGTGCTGAACTGGGCTTTCTTTCCAAACTACTCTCCAGGAGAAGATGCCCTGTGTCTTCAGCCTGGTGTCACTCCACATTTGTCACAAAATATCAGAAAATCCCCCAAAGGTGACAGGACGAGGAGCACCGAGCGTGGCTTTAACAAGCCAAAGTTACCAACAATGGCATTGAGGGGATTTTGTTTTTAAAGAGGAAACAAAATGGTAGTTCAGTAGGAGGGTGACTCAGTGTGGTCATGCAGGAGTCCAGAGCACAGAAGAAAGCTATGGATTCTGGACCAGGGAAGCAAAGAGAGGGATGTAAATGATAACATTGCTGTTCCAATCAGAAGGCATTAGCAGTGTGTGTAGAGGGAAAAGGTCCCTAATTACAAGAGTGAAGCACAGCAGGGGTATCATGCAGGCAGAGCAGGGGTTGCCTCTGGCAACAGTTTGGGGGCTGTTTATTGTGTGTCTGACTCCCGGCTGTAAGGGGTGTTCACTTTTCAGTTTGCCTAAGGCATCAAAAACCATAGAGCTGTCAGCCGTGGAGAGAAGAGATGTAAAACCAGAACAAAAGTTGCATACTTAGATGCGCTCAGACTGGGACTAACACTAACTTGTATTGCTGTTACAAAAATAAAATCAAATGGAATAAAATGGGTGAAGGGGAAGTTGCACAATGTAGGCTGCTAGGAAATTAAAAATAAAGTGTGTGTGAGTGTTTTGGCCCACCAGTATGTCTGGGATGGAGTCTGAAATGTTGTGCTGCCAAATATGAGACTGAAGACCAAGAGCGACGTCTGGATATGAGGCTGAGACTACTGTGGCAATGACATCCCTGATTCTCTCTAGGGAGGGTATCTGTTCTGGCTGCACTGAAAGCACGTCCAAGTGGCAGCAGGTACTTAATCTGAAAGTGCTGCACCTGAAAGCAGATGACTAGGTAATCATGAGTTCAAAAATGGGTGGTCCAGATTAACAAGGTGGGTGATCACTCTTTGCTTCTGTGGATTTGTCCTGTGCTCTTTGGCATCTCACAAAACAAGAAGGGCAGGAGTCCACCTTGCAATGTCTGAGGTGCACGGGCCCAGGAACACGACTTGTTACACTTTTCTATTTTATTGTAATGAGCCAGTTCACAAAATTAAATAAAGACAAGGTAGGCCTTTCCCAATGCACCCAATAGCTCTGCTCTTTTAGACAAAGAGATTTTAAGAGCAACGCAGAGATGCTGATAAAAAGAAGGTAGTGATAGAAGCTGAGATTTTAAAAAATAAGGACCTAAACATATTTTTTAAAATCTTGTCTGGAAGCTGCACGGTATGGCTCTAGATCTGAATATCCCCTTAATCTCCAATCGCTAGACAAGAGTATGTAATTGTTTAATTTTTTTCCTTAAACACTTAGGAAGTACCAGGCATATCTGCTGTTCCTGGAACTACTGCTGTGTATCTTGGCTTCCACAATCCAAATATATCAGTGTTGCTCTGAAGTTATTCCAAAGGAGTGTTTGCGCAGTGTTAGAAAGTAGAGGCTTGTACTCTGAAGTTGATGGATGAACACTGAAGTTCTGCTCTTACAGAGACCTCTTTACCTGCCATATTGTTGAGGATTTCAGCTGTTTATCAAACAGTCTAATTTGTAATAACACGAGTGCCCCTTTAATATCCCACTCTGTTGCCATGCTTTATACAGGTCTCCTGAGAGCTAGAAGAGGTGATCCTCAAAGTGCGAGAGTAGGAGCTGGAGTTTAAACAACACAAAGTTCAGGCATGTTTGGATCTGGGCTTTTGGCTCAGCCCATTATACACTTGGCTCCAGATCAGAGTTTAGGCTCCACATCATCACCTCAATCCCCTTCTCCTCTCTCCCCAAACTTTGGAGGGGTTTAGATCTGGGATTTTCTGGGTGGGATCGATTTCTACTGAGTCCAGATGGAGTTGTTTAGGATATTGCTGCGTATTGTGCTGTCGCTAGCTGCTCCGTGTGCAATTGCAATGTCCTTGTGCGGATGATGTGTGGCATAAGGAAGGGAAAACTGTGTTGGATTAAATAACCCCTGCTTTCCCTTGAAGCCTTCACCCCCACATGAAACTGAACTCTTCTAGAAACAACCCTTCCGTTAACTTTTTTTCATTATCCTTAAACTCTTAGGCCCCTCTACTCTTGCAGAGTCCAGCTAGGAGAATGCCAGAAATACTATGAGGGATGTGTGCCTGCCTCTGGGAAGGCTTGAAATGCAGCAAGCAATACCCAACATTTCATAAGAAATCTCACAAGAACTGGCTTTTCCAGTCCTGTTTTACAGGCCAATAGAGTTCAGATGAGCTTTGACCAAGCGTCCACACTCTGTTTTAATTTTAGCTTTTTCTCCCCTTTTGCCCTACATCAGCCTGGCACCTGTCGCGGACACCAAGAGAGCCAGCAGACAGAGCCTGGAAGCAAAGCCTTGGCGTATGCCCTGCTAAGAGAGACCTTGCACCTTATGGCCATCAAAAGGCTTTTGCCACAGATTTCTGAGCCTTTTGCGAAACAATTTACCAGGCCCAATGATGACTCAGGAAGCTGGAGGAAACTGCAACGGATGATGTTGTAACCAGCTGAAAGGGACAAGAGACACATTTCCAGTTCAGCTTTCCCTTGGATTTGAACAATTGCAAAAGGTTTTGTGACTCAATGTACACATGAATGGTGTTGGATTGGCCCCATTAGAGAGTGAAGTTCATAGAAGAGAAAAAGCATTTTGCAGTTCTCTGCACTGCCCTCAATCTCCCTTTAGCAGGTGAGAGGGTAGCTCAATCCCACATCCATTCAGTACCTGGCCTCCCTATTGAGACTACCTGCAATACAGTTAAATGTGGCATTGGCTTTCCAATTAAAAGTATCCATTAGATCACTAACTCATCTCACACAGGACACTGAACAGCAGTCAGATGATAATTTTAGGTCATGAGTATTAAACATTTTTCATACTTGCTAGTATTAGGGTACGTCTACACTTACCTCCGGGTCTGGCGGCAGGCAATCAATGTTCTGGGATCGATCCCAGAAGTGCTCGCCGTCGACGCCGGTACTCCAGCTTGGCGAGAGGCGTACGCGGCATCGACGGGGGAGCCTCCCTGCCACGTCTGGACCCACGGTAAGTTCGGACTAAGGTACTTAGAATTCAGCTACGTTATTAACGTAGCTGAATTTGCGTACCTTAGTCCGAAGTGGGGGGTTAGTGAGGACCAGGCCTTATAATCAATTCCTCTGTTAGCCTGTAGCAGAAACAACTTTGTTCTGCTCACACATAAGAATATCTCTATAGTCCGTGACAACTGACTTGCACTTAGGACAAAGACAACTGTAGAGAAGGAGGAGTGGAACTTTAGCACAGGGCCTTTCTGCAATTCTGACCTGGCCTAGACTAAAATTTTACAATGTCTGAACACAGCTGGGTTCATGTTTGCTGACACCATGCTGAATACAGTGCAGTAATCAAAGTAGACCAGGAAAAATAATGTATTCAGTAACCTTGTCCAGGCCTTAGATTGAGAGGCTCACATCCTGATCTCAGTCGCACCAGTGTAGAAGTCAGCAGAGATGACACATAACCATTGATTGCGGGGGGAGCATTCCCCAGAATTTGAAAACCTTTTATTTAAAGGTTCTGGTGGTATGCAGCAGGGTTCAGGGCAGACCATATAAACACTGACAGAAAACTCATGTTCCCCCCACCACTACCCTCTTGAAGTCAATTTTCACCTCAATGGAGCTATTCCAGACTTACACCAGTGTAAGTGAGATCCAAGTCCATGTCTTACTCCTCTACTGTCACCTACTTCCTATTCACATTGTTTTGTTTTTTTTCAATTCCTAAAAAGTAGCAGCATAATGCATAAAGCATCCCCTCTAACTCCTTTGCCTACTTAAATGACAGTACTGGTTTTAGGTCTGTCTGGTGTCAAAGGCCTCTATGCTTCTGAAAAAGAATAGGGGTTGAGGAAAAAAAGAAGTGGAAATAACAATAAACATGACCAATTTACATGGATTCTCCAGGAAGAAAAATGGGGAAATGCCAAAAAATAAACCCTCCCATCTGACAAAGCTGACCCTGTCTGGATTTGGCTTTTGCAATCCTTACACTGCAACTGATAATGCTAGAAAAATGTCTTCTTTCACAAAAACAGCAGACAATCCCTGTAGATTTAATGCAACAGCCATCCACAGTGACATGCACAATTCATTACAAACACAGGTACTTGTGTCCCTCTTGCACCTTCATACTATAGTGTCCATAAAGCTTCAACACATCAACAGTTCTATAGCAAAGATTTTTGCTTTTAACTAATAATCAATATTATTTTTAATCATTCTCCACTTCTTTACATTGCTTTTAATTTGGCTTTATTTCAAGATAAAACAAAAAATATTCAGGAACTGACATACCCCGATTCTTTTAATTCTCGATGTCTGTGTGTGTGTATATATATGTAGTTTGATAGCCCTAATTATATATACATATAGTTCAACAGCCCTAATATGTATGTATATTATATAGGGTAGTTAAGCTATTAAAAATTAATTGTGATTAATCGTGAGATTAAAAAATCATGATTAATTGCAGTTTTAATCACACTGTTAAACATTAATAGAATATAATTTATTTAAATATTTTGGATGATTTCTACATTTTCAAATATATTGATTTCAATTACAACACAGAATACAAAGTGTACAGTGCTCACTTTATATTATTATTTTTCTTACAAATATTTGTACTGTAAAAAAGATAAAAGAAATAGTATTTTTTCAGTTCACCTCCTACAAGTACTATAGTGTAATCTCTTTATCATGAAAGTGCAACTTATAAATATAGAATTATTTTTTTTCTACACAACTGCACTCAAAAACAAAACAATGTAAAACTTTAGAGCCTACAAATCCACCCAGTCCTACTTTTTGTTCAGCCAATCACTAAGAAAAACAAGTTTGTTTACATTTACGGGAGATACTGCTGCCTGCTTCTTATTTACAATGTCACCTGAAAGTGAGAACAGGTGTTCACATGGGACTTTTGTAGCCAGCGTTGCAAGGTATTTACGTGCCAGATATGCTAAACATTCATATACCCCTTCATTTTTTGGCCACCATTCCAGAGGACAGCTTCCATACTGATGATGCACGTAAAAAAAATAATGTGTTAATTAAATTTGTGACTGAACTCCTTCGGAAAGAATTGTATGTATTCTGTTCTGTTTTACCTGTATTCTGCCATATATTTCATGTTATAGCTGTCTCAGATGATGACCCAGCACATGTTCATTTTAAGAACACTTTCACTGCAGATTTGACATAACGCAAAGAAGGTACCAATGTGAGATTTCTAAAAATAGCTACAGCACTCGACCCAAGATTTAGGAATCTGATGTACCTTCCAAAATCTGAGAGGGATGAGGTGTGGAGCATGCTTTCAGAAGTCTTAAAAGAGCAACACTCTGATGCGGAAACTATAGAACCTGAACCACCAAAAAGGAAAATCAACCTTCTGCGGGTGGCATCTGACTCTCATGACGAAAATGAATGTGCATCAGTGCACACTGCTTTTGATCATTATCGAACAGAACCTGTCATGAGCATAGAAGCATGAAGGGGCATACGAATGTTTATCATATCTGGCATGTAAATATCTTGCAACACTGGCTACAAAAGTCCCATGTGAACGCCCGTTCT
Organism: Trachemys scripta elegans; assembly: GCF_013100865.1. Taxonomy (NCBI): domain Eukaryota; kingdom Metazoa; phylum Chordata; order Testudines; family Emydidae; genus Trachemys; species Trachemys scripta. The sequence goes on along the minus strand of NC_048298.1, from coordinate 197,590,854 downwards.
CACTTGCAGGTGACATAAGTAGCGGGCAGCATTATGTCCTGTAAATGTAAACAAACTTGTTTGTCTTAGCAATTGGCTGAACAAAAAGTAGGACTGGGTGGACTTGTAGGCTCTAAAGTTTTACATTGTTTTGTTTTTGAGTGCAGTTATGTAACAAAAAAATTCTACATTTGTAAGTTGTACTTTCACGATAAAGAGATTGGACTACAGTACTTGTATGTTGTGAATTGAAAAATACTATTTCTTTTATCTTTTTTACAGTGCAAATATTTGTAAGAAAAATAATAATATAAAGTAAGCACTGTACACTTTGTATTCTGTGTTGTAATTAAAATCAATATATTTGAAAATGTAGAAAAACATCCAAACATATTTATAATCAATTAAAATTGGTATTCTATTACTGTTTAACAGTGCGATTAAAACTGCAATTAATCGTGGTTAAATTTTTTAGTTGAATTAATTTGTTTTGAGTGAATCGCTTGAGTTAACTGCGATTAATTGACAGCCCTAATATATATATATATATAAAGGGACATTAAACAATTCCTGAGCCTTTGCTGTCTCAGTATTTTTAAAGATGACATTGATCAAAGGGACTGTGAACTCTAATGGGAATTGATCAGCAAAGCCAGGTGATATCACTAAATAGGGCATCTCATTGTGGATTCCAAGCTCTTCCTTTCATCGGATGTGCAATCAAATGGCCCATAACCTCCTCCCTAAGCACGATCCCAGGCCAGCTATTTCTAAACTATTAGCATTTCTTTGGAAAGATGCATGGTCGAACGGATTAATTTTTATGCAAAGCAATCAGTTATGGATCTGCTTCATAATATTCTAGCATTATAGGTCTAGGATACCTCTGCACTGCCTCACTCTCTCCTGAGGTGACTTGACTGCCAGACATCACGGTGACATGCTGACTAGGAGGCAGGGCAGAAGGTGTCTCTCACATGTTCCCTCATGTACCTGACATGTCACCATTGCACATAGTCTGCTACTGCGCAGTAGTAGTGGAGGGGTGGTGGTTTGTGAAGAATGGCAGAAGTAGAGACTTTGGGAGACGATGTTTTAGCCCTATTATCACAATATAATGCACATTCTAATCATGTTCTGTTCTCATCTGGTGCACTTGGGACTTGTGCTCTTGTGAAGAGGCACAAATGCACTCAGTGTGTTTTAAGGCTTCTGTACACACCGGGGGTGTGATTTCTAAAGCATACTAGCACTGTTGCTTATTAATTGGTCCATGTGGAACCTGCTGATGTGCTTTAATGTGGTGCTGTTTGAAACAGTTCTATGTTAAAGCGCACGTAGGAACCTTTAGTCCACATCCACAAAATCTACATGGACCAATTAATGTGCAATCATTGGTGCACTTTAGAAATCACACCCCTATAGAGCGCATTACCCCGCCATGTAGACAAACCTGTAGACTGTAAATCCTCTGGGACCAGAATTGCCTCTTTTCTGTGTTTGTACAGCACCCAGCACAATGGGCCCCTAATCCCGATTCCTGAGCCTTTGGGTGCTCCAGCCAGGACACACATTTACTATTACTGTAAGAAATCTAGATATGAAGCATTCAGATACTGTGGTGATGAGGGCTATATATAAACCAGGAAAGAACAGACTGCGAACTGAATTGAAAGCAAAACAATTCCTATTTTCAGCTGATGCTGGAACCTCGGTGGGGAAAGTTCCCTTTGACAGGAGATGTAGCAAAATATTTGTAGTTTCTTTAAAATCATATTCATTATCTTCTCCTTTGCTAGTGCTGATGCTTTCTCTAATGGCTGCGTGAATCTGGCTCAACTTCTGCAAGTGAAACAGAATAGAAAGATTTTGGACAGAGAGGAGGAAGTGGTGAGTAGGATTGTGTTGTTGCTATGGAGGAATCACTCAGAATGATTTGTCAGACAATGGACCACAGCATCAGGATGTCAGCTGTATGCGCGTGTGTGTGTGTGTGTGTGAGAGAGAGAGAGAGAGAGAGAGAGAGAGAGAGTCTCACACTGTCTCTGCAAATAGGAATCTGGATATAAAACTGGAATAGGTAGCAAGACAGATCACAATGGAATTTGAGCTGTCTGACAATTCTGCCTCTGAGCAGCCCTGCTAGTCCTCATTCAGCTTTGAGGGGAATTAACTATATTAACAGTGAAACAGCTATTACACTCACAACAGGAGATGGACAGTGATGTGATGTATATGATGTGGAGTCTTCACTTATGTAAATGCCACATCTTTCTCTTTGGGGGCAGTTCTCTGAAAAAGCCATCCAGAGAATCTCCCCCAATGGCAGAAAGTTGACAGTGGATCCAAAAGGCAAAAGGTGCCTTGTTTATGAGGACAGATGAAGAGGACATGTTTACTTCATCACTGTGGCCCAGCTGAGTTTAGTATCCTTGTGTGTGCTTTTTTTTTAAAGGGGCTATATAGAGATAAATCACTAATTCAAAAAGGTTGCATACTCCCGCACCCACTGGGGGAGGGGAGCCTAGTTCACACCCACCAGCCATATGTACTGTTGTGTAGAGCTGTGTTGTTGCTGTCTGGGGAGAGTGCTGTCTGGGGAGAGTGCTGGTTTAATGAAATACCAGGCTTCCTTGGAACCACACATCCTAATCCCAAGAACAATGGCTACGCCTGGCCAGAGTTCGCAGCTTAATGAAATAACTGCCACCAAATGGTTAAACAGCAGTTGTTCCTTATCCATCTGTGTAACTCTGGCTATTACTTCACTTCATGGTCAGAATTCTAAAAATCCAAACATTATGTGAATGCCACTGTATGTCAAGACTAAGGGACTGTTATTGGACAATAGCAATCAAATCTAAATACTTGTGTGGATTTGTTTCCCCCTCTCCTCCCCCCACTGTTAAGTATTCTGTTGGTTGTAGCAGTGTAGGGCCGATTGCCCTCACCCAAATCTTCTAGCCAGTTCACCTCTTGCCTTTCCTAATAAGTCATGGTGGTACATGCAGGGAGACGTCTCATAATTCAGCTGTCCATGAACTTAACCAGATAGACAGAGTGAATTCCATGCAGATGGAATTCCATATCTGTGTGTCTTTCAAGCAAGACTTTAAAATTCAAGGGTCTGTCTGCTCTGCCTGGACACACAATATACTATGGCACTTCTTCCAGTTTTCCATTCTTTACTAGTGGGCTGCATACCAGTTTTCCACCCCATTGCAGCCCTCCAGCTCAAGGGTCATAATAATCCACAGTGTGCTAAATTTTCAAAACACTATATAAAAAATCCTCACTAGTCTCCTATGGGGCAGGGAAGTTGACAGATGGAGAAACTGAGACAGGGAGGTTGCAATTTACCCAAGGTCACAGAATAAGTATCAGACCCCTGGTTGGAACTCTGGGCTTCCACCCTCCCAGCCCCAACCTCAGTCCCTTTAAAACGCACTGCCTCATTAAATTCAGTGATACTGTATTTATATTCACTATACATGGAAGATATTCATATAAATCTTACCAATTAATGGTTTTGTGCCTTAGATTAAAGGTGCTGTGGAAATTATAAATTGTCTTGCTTGAATAAAAAGTTACCCATATCCAATGTGTAAATTGATTAATTGATTTTAAAACATTATTTAGCACTTAATGTCTTAGGTGCTTTACACACAGGTAGGAATATACAGTCCAGGCCCCAAAGAGCTGATATTCTACACAGGTAACATATATACAAAGGGCAGCGATGGGATGGAATGAAAGCAAATGACTAAGCAGCTACCTCTGCACTGCCTCACTCTCTCCTGAGGTGACTTGACTGCCAGACATCATGGTGACATGCTGACTAGGAGGCACTTTGGACTCAGGGAACAGAACAGCTATGAGTCATTCCTGTCACATGAGGACCCAGCCATTGTAATACACACTTCTTTTTGTCACCTCCAATCTGTACTTCTGCAACTTGCTCTACTTGGGGCTGATTTAGGAAGTCAGTCAAACTCAGGCTATGGCTATACTGGCGCTTTACAGCGCTGCAACAGTCTCGCTCAGGGGTGTGAAAAAACACCCCCCTGAGCACAGCAAGTTACAGTGCTGTAAAGAGCTGTGCTCCCAGCGCTGTAAGCTAATCCCCTCATGGAGGTGGAGTACCTGCAGCTCTCTCCCAGCGCTGGGCACGTGACCACACTCGCACTTCAAAGCGCTGCCGCGGGAGTGCTCCCATGACAGCGCTTTGACGTTTTGAGGGTAGCCACGGCCTCGGGCTGCAGCACGTTTTTGGAGCCAGAAATATCGATGCGAAGGTTGCTGAGCACCAGTGCAATGCACTACAAGCTCCTGATCCTGTTCTGGGTCCACACCAAAGTCCTGTCTCTCATTTACAAGGCCCTCCATGGCTTGTGGCCTGGCTATCTCTGAACCTCACTCCAGATCAAGGACCACTGGTTACAACTGGTTACAATTAAGCAACAGTGAAGACCTCTTCTGTTCGACTGCTTGTGCGCCTTAATTTTGTATTGGTGCCTTGATACCCCAACAAAAAGGGTGCTTAATGAATCAGTTAGATGCATACCAATTAGCATAGTTTTGTTCATACCATAATTTTTTCCTTGGGGGGTTCAATATTTATTCTATTGTGCTTTGTTCGTATGACTCCTGTTCTTTTCTTTCTAGGCTGGTTGGCGAGTGCATAAAGTAGGGTTACCATACTTAACAAATAAAAAAAGAGGACCCTCCACGGGGTCCTGGCCCCGCCCATTTCCCACCCCCCCGCCCCGCCCGAACTCCGCCCCAACCCCGCCCTAACCCCGCCCCCTCCTCCCTCCCACTCCCAGCCACGCGGAAAGGGCTGCCCGAGCGCTACTGGCTTCACGGTTTGCCGGGCAGCCCCCAGACCCTGCGCCCCCGGCCGGCGCTTCCTCAGCGCAGCTGGAGCCCGGGAGGGGAAGTGCCCAGCTGCAGGCGCAGGGTCTGGAGGCTGCCCGGCAAACCGTGAAGCCGGTAGCGCTCGGGCTTCGGGCAGCCCCTATGCCTCCGGACCCCAGCCGCCGGCCGGGCACTTCCCCTCCCAGGCTCCGGAAGCGCAGGGTCCGGAGGCATGGGGGCTGCCCAAAGCTGGTAGCGCTCGGCTCTTAAACAGAGCCGAAGAGTCGGGGAGGAGCAGAGCCGCCACGGCCGGAGGCTCTGCTCCTCCCCTGACTCTTCGGCTCTGTTTAAGAGCCAAGCTGCCCCAGCGCTACTGGCTTCGGGCAGCCCCCATGCCTCCGGACCCTGCGCCGCCGGAGCCCGGGAGGGGAAGTGCCCGGCTGACAGCTGGGGTCCGGAGGCAAGGGGGCTGCCTGAAGCCCATAGCGCTCGGGCAGCTCGGCTCTTAAACAGAGCTGAAAAGTCAGGGGAGGAGCAGAGCAGCCGCGGGAGGGGAAGTGCCCGGCCGGCATTTTCCCGGACATGTTCGGCTTTTTGGCAATTCCCCCCCGACGCGGGTTTGATTGCCGAATAGCCGGACATGTCCAGGAAAAAACAGACGTATGGTAACCCTAGCATAAAGAGAGATTTAATGAATGTGAAACATTACAATTAGCCCCGCAATTATAAGAAACTAATACATATTAGATCCTGTGGCACACTGGGGACTCCACTGCACTGTGGAAAGTAGGCCTTGTTGGTCAGGACACATTGATTTCCTTATGACTCCATCCACGCAGGATTCAAGGACAGGGCAAAATACTATTAAGTCAGCAAGCAGACTGCAGTAAATAATGCAAGAGTTTGAGAGGGCTGAGGCTGTGTTCGAGTTATATAAATTTTGTTGAGCTATGCATCTCAGCATCATGTTGACACTGTCTCTGGCACATAAGAGAAATCTTGATAGGTAACATGAGTCAAAAAAGTCATTTGGGATTTGAGATGTGTTGCAGCTTATTTTCATGCAAGAGGCAAAAATAGCCTCCCCCCCACCCCCCACCCCGCCCGCTGCCCCACAAAAAAAAGAAACACTGTATTTTGTCAATGGCTCCCATTAACAAACTAAAACAAACACAAACATCTATGCATAGTAATGTAACTAATGCTTGGTTACGAAGGAAGGAGAGGGGAGACTCCAGTAGTGCATTCAGAAAGAGGTAACAGCTTTCCACAGACTAGCAGGAGGGAGAAAGAAACCCATTAGCATTCCTGCTCCTTTGTTTGCTTTTATAGGCTCTGATCCTGAAAATGCTTGAGCATGTGAGTGTTCCCATTGAGCTCAGTGGGACTAATCAAGTGCATTAAGTCATTCATGTGATCAGGTGTTTGCAGGACCAGGGTCCTAGTTTAGTGCCACAGGGAAACAGAAGAAGAGAGAGAAAACTGGCTGTCATGCCGGCAGCCGGCTCCTCAAAACTGACCTCTTGTCCTTTGTCCTTAGGCTCTTCCCCTGGTTTGGCCTAAGCATAGCTAGAATGCTGGCATCGCCTTGTGGGATCACTTTTGAGAGTCTCTTCAGACATCAAAGCATCATTTATTCAGAGTTGCCAAATCTTGCAATTTTGTTGCTAGTCATATGATAGTTCGTGGGCCTCAGTTCCTAAAATGAAGTGATTACAGGAGAATCTCAGCTTTCGTTTTGTTTTTTTTTAAAGTCAGTTTATAGTGTTGATGGTTGCAAAGGAAAGCTTGAAACTGTGAATTCTAATGGCTCAAAAGCCAGAAGGCAAATAAAAAGAGCCACAAAATATACTATTTAAAAAACCTCATGATTTTTAAGTCAATTTTATGATGCGGGTGGGGGAGCTGACTCATAAAATTTGAACACTTGCAGTTGGCAATACGCAGGAATAACCTCCCAAATAACCAATAATATCAAATATAGTTAAAAATAAAACGAAATGTATTCAAAAAGAAAAATATATTGATGCTAGGTTTTTAAATAGCAAAGCCTAAAATAGAGGGAGAATTTCTGAAACTAAGAATAAAAGGCAAAACTTCATCTCTTTTTGTTATGGGAAAGGTTTAGGGTTATGGTATGGCAGTCCTCAAGGGGTGCACAGACAGGCTGGCTGGTGTTACAGGTTAGATTATGAAGAACTCAGAATCTTAGAGTACATACTGAGATCAACCTGTGATTGTTTTTCTTCTGGGCTAATCCTACAGTACTTGGCGTCAAGCCATTGCCTGCACTACAGACATCTGCCGGAATAGCTATGTCTGGCAGGAGTGTGAAGAGGTGTGTTCCCTGATGGACATAGCTGTGCTGCTGACAATACACTTTTGCCAGTATAGTGTCTTTTGCTCAGGAGGGCTGGAATAAGCTATACAGGCAAAAGCGCAGTTTGCAGGTTTAAGCTACGATCCACCGTAGGAGCACTTTGTCAGTATAGTATAGCAGTAATCCTAAAACAGCAAAGTGTCCCTAGTGTAGACATGGCCTCGCTCAGGATCCTACCCAGAGTTCTTATCTTTTTCTTCTTGGTCTCTCCTTTTCTGCCACCCTGACATCCCCTGCTAACCATGTCAATAGATTAGATCAGTGGTTCTCAACCTGTGGCCTGCGGGCCGCTTGCGGCCCAATCAGCATAGAGCTGCAGCCCATGTGACATCCTCAGGGCCATACAGGTAGTATTGGATGCGGCCCACATAACACATTGTGGGCCACATATGCGGCCCACAATNCAGGAGTTCGTGGATGCAAGGTGTTGTATAGCATAGTTACTCTATTAGTGAATAATCTTTCAGTTTTAGTTTATTTCTTACAAATTCAGTGCTGTTGTCTTGTCTCCACAGTAGATATTTTGGTTTAACATCCAGCACTTAGTATGAACCAATTGGAATAGCTGGTAAACACTGCTAACACAAGCTGTACTGTCATGGAAGAACTAAGGCTGTGGGACATGTACCCACTTCTCCTGGTGGGACTTCGTTTTCAATGGCAAGGTGGCGCTTTAAGACAAGATCAATAATGTCACTTTAGATATGCAAACAATGTGTGGTCACTGTCATCTACTCACTAGAGCTAGGGATGGGCGAACCCAGATAGTGTGAAGTTTTGAGCAACTCACTAACTATTTGGAGGGGATGCAAAATCCGTTTGTGTTTCTGAACCTTTTCTCTGCCATTTGAATCTTTTTAAAGGATGATTCAAAATTGGTATTGGTGTTGTTGTTTGGTTGGTTGGTTGTTTTTTTTGCCAGCCAGTGAGAAGCCTGAATTCTGTATTCTGGATAAAAGTGCCTCCAAAAGCTAAGTTGTTTGGGCTGCATATGGCACAGCTAGTAGTTACTTTATTTGGATGTTGTTATATACCGAACTGCGGCTCCTTGTCACAGACATACTGTGTTTGGTGTCACTCTGTCCACTTGCTGCTCCGTTTCTTGCACAGTCTCCAAAGCTGAACACAACCCGGTAAACTTTAGAGCCCATCATGCTCGATCGAGTGAGTTCCACATCAGAGAAAATGAGTTTCCCACTCAACTAGTGCTAAAGTACCAATTCATTACTACCAGCTACATGGGGACAAGGCAGCAGCATTGCTCTGCTAACAAAAAGTCGTCCTCTGGATAATTAAGGTATAAAATAACCATGTGAGGAGAGACCCAGGCTGTGGAAGTTTAGGTAGTGCCTGCAGTGGCTTTCTGACCTTTATATGTAAAAGTCACTGTAACAAAATGGCCATGGTAAGCCTTGATAATTAAAGTATAATTGATTAACGTGCAGCATAGGTCCTTCAAGTCTCTTTTTAGATGCCTCCTTCCTATGTGGGTTATAAACTTTTAAAACCTTTCGGGAGAGGGTTAAGGAGCCTGAGAGAGATTACATTTGCTTGGTTACATTATTATATGGCCATTCGACTCTAGGAGTTGGGGCTTAAGGCCTAGCCACTTGATTTTTCAGAGGTGCTGCATGTACTCAGGCACCTCTGAAAATCAAGCCCTCCATATCTTTATGGCATAATAATCCATGCAAATAGAATGGTTTGCCTTGGATTTTATGATGGCAAATATTCAGTGATGTGTAGGAAATTAGGAGTGTAATAGCCACAGAAGAAATCACACGGCTAAATCCTGTATCTTGCGCTGAATATTTATGCCTCTGTTCCCACATGCAGCACTTGCCATATAGATATCTGATGTAAATCAGCATTCCACACTGAACTTGTAGCAATCAGTGTGGAAATTGTCCTTACTGTGCATATGTTTGCCGCTTCAGAATGTCACCATTTGGCATTCTTGCATACCAATATTTCCATCTGCATGTCTACTATCTGCCAATCTGCTAGCCAGCAAATCTGAGATTTCATTATCTAGAAATCCTGAACAGGCAAGTTCATTTCTTACTGTTTGGATTTAGATCTTCTATATGAAGAAATCCAAAGTCAGATACAAACTATTCACCAGGCCCCAGCCGTATATCCACGAGCTGCATCTGTGCTTGCCTGATAATAACCAACAGTAATATCAGACAGAATTTGCAACATCAAATTCTGCCATATGAAAAGAAACATTAAACCTGCCTCATCTCAAGGGAGATTCTGAACTAATCAGAAATGTTTTGGACAAAGGGCTTTTGCCACTGAACAATTTAGGTTGCTTTCCCATCAATCCATTGAAACACTATTATTCTCTGTGGCTGCACATTGTGTAGGAATTCAGCCATCCCTGCTTAATCCTATTTGGCTACACTTGCTCTGTTGCTGTATTGGAATACGCTCACATTTTTGGAAGTGCAAAGAATTATTGCCTTCTGTGAACCATGCAACTTCAGCATTGCACCTTTTTGGGGGGGGAGGTATTTTTTTTTTATATAATATTGGCTTTTAACGTGAATGCAGGAAGCCTAACCAGGCAATTCTAATTAACTGATTACTTTCTACCCTAATCAGAGGGACACATTGCGTGGTAGTCTGAGCACAAGACTCGGAGCAAGGAACTCCTGACTTCTAGCTCTGGCTCTAACACAGACTACTTCTGTGGCCTTGGCCAAGATACTGAGGACCAAACCTTCAAAAATGGCCTCTAATTTTGAATGCCTCAAGGTTTGGATGTCTGTTTTTCTTGAAGCACATAAGGCATTTTGGGATCCTCATATGAAAGGTGCTGAAAAAATATACCCCAATAATTAAAAAGTAAAGGCTCTGTGCCTCCCTATTTTCTATTTGTTCACCTCTTAACTTTAGTCCCTTTCTGTATGTTCAGTTGACCTATCCCTGTTGTTTTAGCTGCACATCCAAACTTCGGCTGTGACATAATGTACTGACAGTGGCTTCTACCTCTTCAGAAACTGAACACCTTAAGTTTTGCAGCACTTTCAGCTGGAGTGTGCTGGGAAGTAGGAGCTACTGTAGAATGCAGTTCTCACATGGCTGTGACCTCCCAATTTGTTAAACACCATCAATGGTGTTTCTAGAAGTTAACCTTAACAGTGTTAGAGAATTTGATTTTGAGGTCATAGAACTGCACCAATCCCTCTCTCCAGAACACCGGAAAGCACTAAAGGTGAATTTGATTTGGTACAATATTCGAGCAATACTATCCATTTTCCCCTGCTATAGAAATGTTGGCATCTAAATGCATCCTGAAGATGTGCTTCACATTATTACATATTCTCTCATCTGGGATAGCAAAGTTCCTCCACAAAGAGAAGAAAAGTAAACTGCCCACTTGGGAAACAGGCTGGATCCCTTATAACTGATATACTAACCTCTCAAGCAGAGGTAGGGGCTCTCCCACTTGCAGGAGCTAGGCCGGTTAACAACCAGTTGCTGCTTTTGCTGGAATGTGAATAGCTCAGTTCTGTGGAATGCTTGGTAACTACTGGCCTTCGCTATGCCCCCTGAAATCCCCTGTAACACATTTTCTCAACCTACTCTGGTCCCAGTCTCTCCCCTCCCCCACCCCCGCCCCTCCCAGGTGTCTGTAGTGCTTGTGTCTCCTGCAGGAAGGAAAACAGGAGTGGAAGATGGAGGGGGAAGTTTTTTCCACCACAGACAAATCCATCTGTGTGAGGTGTGGTGAAGCAGATCAGAGGAAGAAATGTCCCAGTGTGTAACTACTTGTCACAGCTGCAAAAGCTGCCCATCCAGGGCAGATAAGGACGCAGCCTGGGCCTCTCAGGACAGGATAGTCTGCAGCCCCAGTGATTGGTGGCAATGTGCAGACACTGGGTATTTTGGGTTTGGACACTGAGGCCTAAATATAGAATTTCCCTGGGTTCTTTTTTCAGTCTGCAGCAATGGGGAAGCCCCTCAGTTTAGCTGGAAACATCATTGCACATGCATGTTTTTTAAGATGTTGCTCACAAAGAAAAGTGCTCATATGAAAAATAAACCTTTAAAAAATCCCAGCCTATTCACTCCTGGCAGTCTGGTACTCCTTCAAACTGTCAGACTTAGCAGATTGTTTACTGGAAACGGTTCAATTGGCAGGACCTTCTGCTGTGCAGATGAAATTTTAAAATCCCGTTTCTTGTTGCGCTCAAAGAATCTCTCTTTCCACTACACAGCTTCATAGAATTATTATTCACTTGTTTCCCATTGAATCAGAAAATATCCTCTCCCTTTCATTTCTATGATAAAAATGTGCAAGGAATATTAACCCTCATGCATCAGGACATAAGCCAACCACTAACTGCCTGGCCTTCAGAGGAAACTTTCCCTCAAAGGCATGATAATGCATAATGGGCAATTATCCCTGAAGCAGCTGGCTTGGCCACTGGATGAGTCAGGATATTGGACTGGATGGACCATTGGTCTGACCTGGTATGGCAATTTGCATGTTCCCACATGAGTGTCTCTTGGTAAACTGAGTATTTCTGTAACTAAGCACAGTTCTACCCATTCCAGACCTAAGAGAAAGCTTAGTAGCTAGTCTCTTATTTTCTCACCTGCAAGAAGAGCAAGGGGAAAAGAGTCTGTTGACATTCTGGGGCTTTTATTCATCCATTCTCATTGCACTGAGGTGACTGCCTTAATTTGTTTAGGCTTGGGCTCCCAGTCTCATTGGCCTGCTTTCGTGGCTGAGATGCATTCCTCCATCTTTTCAGCATGCATGTTTGCAAAATGACCCATGCTTGCAAGTGATTATGATGAGAGGGACACACTATAAATAGCTCATTGGGGCTAATGCTCCAGAGTCCACCACGTGTTTGGGAAATTGCATGCTATAGCTCCTTCCCACATTCACTGGTCAGAGGTTCAAGTCAGATCTGGGCTGCTACACCTTTGTCCTCTTCACCCTTGACCGCTGCAGCTTTGTCCTCTAGGGTAAATGCTGATGCAACCTGTATCCAACTATTTCGTTCCATTCTTCATCTTTCCTTACCTCTTAATCGACTAGAAAGCCAATAGCCACACACCACTTCTGGCTCATAACTTAAAGGATGATTTACTGTTTATCTTAATATCTTGAGTTAGTCATTCTTTACACTCTTTGTCCCTTTTTAGTTACAATGTTCACCTTGCCAGGCACAGTTAGCACTGTAAGCAAGATTGCCATTGTTTAAAGGATACTCCTTTAGTCCAATTACATTTTTTGTAGTTCACCTAACCATGCTGGTTTCCTTTCTCTTCTTACTACCCTTTTGGGACAGTGGCATGGTGGGGTGTCTCAAAGGTTTATACATTATTTTCCCCCAATAGCACTGTTTCCTTCAATAGTCTCCAGGCTGAGTCTTCATAGTTACATGAGCAGATTTTAAAAATGTATTACCTCTAAGGAAGTCTCCCTCTAATAGATCAGCCTCAACGGTGCACTGATCATTGTCATCCGGTGGAACTGCCACACCAGCTTCCTGCATTAACTCCTGCCTGTTACATAAGACTAAGTTCAGAGCTGTCTCCTCCATTGTAGGTGTCATAAGAAGCTGATCTAAGAAGCAGTTGCTGATGGTATCAATGAAGTAAGCCGCCAGACAGTGCCCTGATGTGCCATTCAACCAATTAATATAGGGGTAGTTAAGATCACCCATAATTATTGCATCTGAAGATGATTCAACTTCCTTAATCTCCTAACAAGGTCATTATCGTTATGTTGATCTGCAAATCTCCTATCATCATGTTTGGATTTTTGTTGTTGGGATTCATAACCAAATAATCTGTAATCTCTTCTTTGTGTGCTGTATAACACTCTCCGCTAACACCCAGGGGCACTGGAACAGTTTATGTAGTAGGGGTGCTGAGTGCCATTGAATCAAACTGTAACCCTGTATATGATGGAAACCACTTCAAGCCAGGGGGTGCTGCTGCACCCTCCACTCCCCTAGTTCCAGCACCTAAGCCCCCACCCGCCCACCCACATGCTGTTCTTTCTTCAGCCCTCTTGAAAGTCTGTCCCTAAGCCATGTTCCAGATGTGGCATGTACCTTTTCATGTTAATAAAAAAGAAAAGTGCAGTGGTGCAAACACTGAGGATAAACAAGGCAGAAGTGCATTAGGATAAATTAGCATATATGTCTGATTTTTCTCAGTGGCATTCTTGGAAGCTAGGGCCAACTTTACACATTAACACAGTCACGGGAGTCAACCATTTCTGATGCCTGGAAAATGCCTTTCTTGTATCTGAAGCGCAGTCCCGCTATTGATGGACACTGCAAAATTATCGGTGGTATTAAAGCTGCCCAGCTGCTGAAGTTTTGTGATCAGAGTGTTGATGAAGTAGGACCACATTACAAGATGATATTGTTATGGCTTACCAGTGGATTCTGTGAGTGTAGTTCAAGTCCTTGGTTCAAATCTGATTCCCCTATAGTAAAATATTTATCTAGTACAAGGAAACAGCAATGACCATGAATGGAGGCTTCTAGATAAGAAGAGAGTAAGAATTCTGGGATTATTGGGTTTAGAGATGAAGTATGTTATAGGTTTATACAAGAAAAATCCATTGGACATTCCTATTGACACAGTCCCGTAATGCAAGATGACACTTAAAACAAACACAAAATGTAAAATGGGTAAAACAAAATACCGTGTGCAACATAAATTACTAAAACAAAGATCCAAAAAAAGGATTGATCATTTATAGGAACAATTATAACTGGTGAGAGAAAATTACAATGGTTCTGAATTCTCATGCTTCAGGGTATAAACTGATCACCTTCTCCTATCAGAACTTCACAATCCATCTATCAGAACTGCACAATCCATGGGCATTATGGAAGTGTTGAAAAGCAGGACATCAGATTAAATGGCCCATTTTTCAGCTCTAGTATGGTAATTCCTATATTCCTCTGGGAACACCCACTAAACTGTCTGATGGAAGATGGCAAGGGCAGAGGTGAATCCAAACAACAATCTGTTATAGTGAAATAGACCCCACTGGGTATGGATGGTAACATATTGCCTGGACCACTCCACCAGGAACAGCTGCTGGTATGCATGGCTCAAATCCAACTTCGTAATGGTTTCCCCCAAGCTGAAGTGACACCAATTTTTCAATGTATGTGATGGGGTAGAAGTGCTACCTTGCTGCTCTGTACGAGACGTTTATATTTCCTTCAGAATAGCTACTGGCCTTTCTAATTTCCTTACCAGTACAAATGAGCTGCCCACTAATAGTAACAGATTCTATGACCCCCACCCTTTATTTCTGTTCAGAACCCCTCTACACCATAAAATCAATTGTGTTGGTGGGGAAGATGGCTGTCCCCTGACTTAATTATAATGGACAGAGCAAGGCTACACAACAATTTGGGGACAGGGTAAAACCAAATTTAGGATCCTATCTATATTTCAAGACCAAATTATGTTTTAATTGTATTCTCAAACCTTGTTACAGCCTTGGTGTGTCCATGGTTTAATTGATATGAATGTTTCGAGGGTCATAGTGTGGTAACTGGCTACTAACATGGCTTTACTCTAATGGTGGAGATGGTCCCTTAGACGCACTCCTTTTCTTGTGTGTATAAGGGACTAGCCTGACTCTGGTGGTCTGAGAGAGCTACATCACAATTGCTTGCAGCCGGACTAACTATTTCAGAAAGATGTGAACAAATTGGGGAGAATCAAGAGAAAAGAAACCAAAAATGCAAAGAGGTTTGAAAAACATGACCGATGAGGAAAGGTTGAAAGAACTGGGCATGTTTAGTCTACAGAAGAGAAAGCTGAGTCTTCAAATATATAAAAGGTTGTTATAAAGAGGATGGAGATCAATTATTTTCTGTGTCCACCAAGAATAGGACAAGAAGTAATTAGCTTAGTTTGCAGCACAGGAGATATAAGTTTTGATAGGGTTACCATACGTCCGGTTTTTCCCGGACACGTCCTGCTTTTCAGCAATCAAACCCCCGTCCGGGGGGAACTGCTGAAAAGCCAAACATGTCCGGGAAAATGCCGGCCAGGCACTTCCCCTCCCGCAGCTACTCTGCTCCGTTCCTCCCCTCTCAGACTTTAAGAGCCGAGCTGCCCGAGCCAGCGCTACCGGCTTCGGGCAGCCCCCCCTGCCTCCAGACCCCGAGCCGCCGGAGCAGAGCAGCTGGAGCCGGGGAGGAGAAGTGCCTGGCCCGCGGCTCGGGGTCCGGAGGCAGGGGGGGCTACCTGAAGCCGGTAGCGCTCGGGCAGCTCAGCTCTGTTTAAGAGCCGGGCTGCCCGAGCGCTACCGGCTTCGGGCAGCCCCCATGCCGCCGGAGCCTGGGAGGGGAAGTGCCCGGCTGGGCACAGGGTCCGGAGGCAAGGGGGCTGCCCAAAGCCCGAGCACTACTGGCTTCACAGTTTGCCGGGCAGCCTCCAGACCCTGCGCCCCCGGCTGGGCGCTTCCCCTCCCGGGCTCCAGCTGTGCTGGGGAAGCGCCGGCCGGGGGCGCAGGGTCTGGGGGCTGCCCGGGAAACCGTGAAGCCGGTAGCGCTGGGTCAGCCTTTTCCCCGTGGCTGGGAGTGGGAGGAAGGAGGGGGCAGAGTTAGGGCGGGGAAGGGGCAGAGTTGGGGCGGGGCTAGGGGTGGGGAAATGGGCGGGGCCAGGGCCCGTGGAGGATCCTCTTTTTTTATTTATTAAATATGGTAACCCTAAGTTTTGATATTAGGAAAAACAGTCTAGCTAAAAGGATATGTAAGCACTGAAACAGGTTACCTAGAGGAGTTGTGGAATCCCCATCCCTGGACAGGTCAGACAAAAACACCTGTCAGGGATGGTCTGTGTCAAGGATCGGCAACCTTTGGCCTGCGGCCTGCCAGGGAAAGCCCCTGGTGGGCTGGGATGGTTTGTTTACCTGCAGCATCTGCACTGCGGGAAGTGGCACGGGTTGAGGAATGTGCTGGCCATCCTTCCCACAGCCCCCATTGGCCTGGAACAGCGAACCACGGCCAGTGGGAGCTGCAATCAGCCAAACCTGCAGACGCTGCAGGTAAACAAATCTTCCCGGCCCGCCAGGGGCTTTCCCTAGTGGGCTGCGGGCCAAAGGTTGCCAATCCCTGGTCTGTGTTTACTTAATCCTACCTCAGCACAGGACTAGACAATCTCTTGAGGTCCCTTCCAGCTCTACGTTTCTATGAAAACTCCCAGTTGGTTCTGTGATCTGATGCTTTGAGATTCCCCAATTTACAAGCACCAATGACTGCTTCTCTCACTGCTAGAACTCTGGCCCTTTCAGCCGCAACTCCAATGCCTCACGTGCCATTCCCTCTTAAATTCCAGTGTGGGGCAGCCACATCTGGGATCATCTCAGCACCGTCCAAGGATGTTTCTCATTTCAAACTTGTCAGCACTGTGGTCGTTCCACATTTCTTATGCTCCAAAACACAGGCTGTGCCTCTGGCCTCAGTGTATGAGTTTCATTGTTTTAAGTGAGGAGAAAGCAGACCTTTAAAAGGAAGATGCATGCTTTCTATGGGCCTATTTCTAGCACCTGGAGATTATAAGATCTTGGTTAAATACCTTGGTCATTAGTCAGGTTCACAGGCTACTTCTTCCTCACAGCTCCATGCATGATACAGGCTAAATTCTAGGTTCCATGCAGGTTAGCTTTAGTAGCAGTGCAGCGCTACATGACATTTCTGAGCCAGCTCTTATTCACTGTAGCTATACGGACAGCCAGTCCCACCAACTGTAGTTGAGGATCCTGGAGTTACTTGTATTACAGTACAGTAGAACTTCAAAGATACGAACACCAGAGTTACGGACACCCTGTGGAACTGGAAGTCCTCAATCGGGCTGCAGCACAGACCAATAAATAAATAAAAAGCAAATACTGTACTGCCTTGGGTCTTTAGCCCCAAGGCTCAGGGCTTCAGCTCCGGGGGGTTGGTGCTGCAGCTGCAGGGGCGGGGGTGGCTAGAATTCTGGGGGTGGGCCCTCGGGCTTCTGACCCTTGGGAGCACCAGGGCTCAGGCTTTAGACTGGGTGGGAGCACTGGGGCTTGGAGCTTCAGCCCCAGGCTCTGTTCCTGGGTTCAGCCACGCAGGGGGCGCTGAGGCTTGGGGCTTTAGCTGCGAGGGGAGCGCCGGTTTCAGCCCCAGCACTCCCCCCATAGC
Source organism: Trachemys scripta elegans (assembly GCF_013100865.1). Lineage (NCBI taxonomy): Eukaryota > Metazoa > Chordata > Testudines > Emydidae > Trachemys > Trachemys scripta. Next base: position 197,573,454 of record NC_048298.1, on the reverse strand, counting down.
TAAAGCCCCGAGCTCTAGCACCTCCCTCCCCAGCCCCCCCACTGAAGCCAGGAGCGGAGCCATGGGAGCCCCGAGCCTCAGAACCCCTGATGGGGCTGAAGCTGGGAATGGAGCTGCAGGGCTGAAGCCCCGAGCCCCAGCACTCCCCAAGGTCTAAAGCGCTGAGCCCCAGGTCAGAAGCCCTGAGTCCCCCCTCAATGCCCTGCTCCCAGAGCCCAGGCACCCTGAGGGTCAGAAGTTCCAACTCCTCCCCCCGCCCACCCGGAGCCCTGACCCCCCCCATCCTGCTGCTGCAGCCACAACCCCCCATGGGGCTGAAATCCTTAGCCTCTTCTTCAGAGTTACAGAACATTTTAGAGTTACGGACAATCTCCATTCCCGAAGTGTCCGAAACTCTGAGGTTCTGCTGTAGTGCCTAGAGGCCCCAACTGAGATCAGGGCCGCCAGTGTGTTAGGATCTGTAAACACAGATAGGTATAGAGACAGTCCCAACCCCAAATTGCTTATGATCTCAATAGGTGCTACAGCCAAGAGAAAGAGAAACAGAGACAGGGGAGTGATGTGATTTTCCGAGGGACACCCAGAAAGGCAGTGGCAGAACTCAGTATAGAACCCAGTGCCACAGTCTGGGGTGCAGTCCAGACCAGTGAATGGTTGTGCACTGCTTGCCCTGCCTCACAATGCTTTGCTATTGTAGCTCCCAGCCTAGGCTGTAAGGTCTGAGGCCTTTTTCTACAGCCATATTAGGAGAGCAGCAGCCATGACTCAAGAAGCAGAAAGTCACTGTGACGAAGTGGGAATGTTCATAATGTTTTCTCTGAATACTCTGTGGGTGCCTCAGTTTCCCCTATGCAGTTCTTAAGTATCTAGGTGGGGGGATCAGGGCTGTGATTGTTGCAGAGCCCAAAAGGGCCCCTGTGATACTGTCTGCCCAGAAAATGGCTGACACTCTGTCTCCTGGCAACTAATGGCCTGGGCCCCTCCTCTACAAGGGGGCCAACTAAAGGTGTTGAAGAACAAAGAGATCAGGTGACCTCCTGGCCTGGGAAAGGGACAAAGGGAGAGGAGGGGCTGGAGAGTTTCAGTTTGGAGCTGGCTGGAAAAATGGAGGGGAGGCCAAACAGACCTCCTAGCCTCCCCTGGCCCCCCAAGATGGACCTGACTGAGGGGGTCCTGTTGTCTGTACCTGCAAGACCTGTCTTGGACTGTGTTCCTGTCATCTAAATAAACCTTTTGTTTTACTGGCTGGCTGAGAGTCATGGTGAATTGCAGGAAGCAGGGGATGCAGGGCGTTGTCTCCCCCAACTCCATGACAGTCACATCCTTACATTCCTTCTAAATTATAGCAAAATAATGTAATATCAGACTGTTAAGAAGGTGCCCCTCCTCATAGTACCCACCATCACCAGATAAGCAAGGGCGGTAACATATTGCCTGGACCACTCCACCAGGAACAGCTGCTCAGGGGGCGGCCAGAACAGCAAAGCAAAGCAGAACAAAAAAAAAAGCGGCCGTGCCGCCCTAGGATTGGGCGGAATGTCGTCTCCTACAAGCTGCCGCCCCAAGCACCAGCTTGCTCGGCTGGTGCCTGGAGCTGACCCTGCTAGCAAGTTATTAGTTTTCAAATGATACCTCATAAGGCATATTGGGTACAATGATTATTACAATAGTATGCAGGGTGTGAATACATGTGTGCTTTCAGTCCCATCCAGGTCTTCTGACTCCTAGTCCAGTGCTCTATGTATCTCAATATCAAGCTTGCAACTGAACATCCACTCAGCACAAGTCAGCTCTGGGTGAAGAGGATAGGCCAGAGGACGCAAGGAGTAGTTAACTGACTATCATTCTGTCTTTGATAGGATGTCAAGAAGATGTTGCACAGGCATTGCATTTTAGTGCAGGGACTGTGCCTTGTTGTCTGTTTTAAAAGAGAAATGTAGTACATTATAGGTGCTACCAAGACCACACATGCTAATAGTAATTAATAATAGTTGTGTGCATTTACAAAAATCATAGTTCAAAACTTCTGATTCCTGGTATCCTACAATCTCAATAAATTAAACTTCCATCAGTGGTATTAAAGTTTTTTCCCATAATAAGGCATGAACTTTCTCAGCGCGAACAGATCAATGGACTTCAACCACTAATTCAAAGTTTCCTTTGTAATATGCCATCTGAGGCAAGACCTCTTCAATGCTATAAGCTGAGACTTCATCTGGTGATTTAACTGTAGATGTAGCTTGCGAAGAGATTTAGCTGCATCTTCCCCTCTCCCTCCCCCTCCAATTGCCTTTACTGAGGTTATATGCCAAACACTTTTAAAATATAACCCAGGTCTATTACCCACATGCACTTCAATAGATGGTCAATCCAGCTCCCATCATTAAGTTCCTTTCCTGATTTATGGACATCTGCTACACAGCGCTATAAATCATGACATATATCAGACAATGTAATGGGAGAAAGACATGCATTTTTTCAACAGAACCAGTATTATAACACAGAAACGGTAGCACTATGGACTTGTCCTACTTGCGTATTGCTTTTGTGTCTCCATCCAAAACAATCAAAAGGAGGAGTCTGACTAGATGACTGCATAGAAAATTGTATCCAGGCTTAATAGGCAAATGTAAATGTTGTGTGACATTCTTAATTGTTTGTTTTGCTATTTCTTTGCAAGTGGGAAAGAGGAAGAGGGGTGGCTTACAGACCCCAAGAAACGAATATGATTGGCTGGTGATCTGACTCCAGAGAGGGAGCCAGGGAGGACATTAGAGCAGCGGGGAAGAGATTCATGTCTTTTACTGTCCATCTGCAAAGCAAAACAAAAATAGCTGAAACACTGTTTTTTTGCTTTATCGGCTCTGTGAATAAGCATATAAATTTCTATGACATGTCTGGAGGCTTGCTGAAGGGGAAAAAAATCATCCCCCTGGACCTGGCCAGCAGCAGGGGCAGCATATGGTCTGCTGGAATCAGTGACTGAGTGCCTTTTGTGTGTGTTAGCATTAAAAAGGTGACTTTGCGAGTAATTTCAGAAGTAGGGAGGGAGTTTCTTTTTTCTTTTCTTTTTTTAAATCCTGACTAAGCTGATGCAGCTGTCGAAGCCAATAACTCTTCAGTAAGGAAGTTGTGCTGCATTTCATGACTGGGAAGCAATGAAAGGTGCAGACCTCATTTACGGCTCTTGGCTTCCTCGGGGTGGCACACTTGGCCTCTCAAGAGCAGAGGTCTTCTTGCTAACAAGCTCATCCTGGGAGGAAGAGGGAAGATGCATGAAGAGGATATTAACATCCCTGGAGCAGCTAGAGAAAGGAATTGTGGGTGTTTTATTTTTCCCAGCAGCTGCAGCTTACTCAGATGAGGAGCGAAGGCCCGGCAAGTTCATGGGAAAGTGACTGCAACCTCCTTGTATATTCCCAAGTTTGTACGACCATGGCGGGGGAGCATGGCTTAAAGGATGGAATCACTGGGATAAAATAAATACCAATAGGGAACTGTTTGCAGTGGATAAACTAGGGATTTTCTCTTTAATCATTGACTAAAACCACATGTTCTTTCTGGTAAAGGAGGCATGAAATGTAACTTGCTGTCAGAAAGATGTCTTTCTGCAAACAGCACCTCTGGATGTTTATCTCTCTGGCAATGTGCTTTAAACTCTTTGAAATGTAAAAAGAATACATTGCTAATCACATTGTTGCTTGAAGATCAACAGTGACATGATATATATTTTGTCACGTTTCCACTTTGGTCTCTCTCACTCTTTTTTAAATGAAAACAGTGACATTCATTCAGGGCTTCGTTGGTGCATTTATTTTTTGTCGATGACTCTCTACTGCCCTTTCCCTGGAACTTACAGTCACAAAATTATCATCTGCCGTTTGCTGTCGATTGCTGATTTTAGCCTTAGCACCATTTCCAGCTGTTGGCAAAAGGCATCTTGCTATCACATGTATTTTCCCCAGTTTCAGGGCTAAATACAGTCCTTGGTTACATGTGTGTAATGCCAATGAAGTCAGTGGAAATGCGTGAATGCAACTGAAGACAGATTCTGCCCTTGAAAAGCCATAAAATGTAGAGTATCTTATCACCTTACTCATATCTATACCTCTTTCCAGAACAGAGAAATTAACCTCTAACTAAAATTACATTGTTCTCCCTCGCATTTTTTTTTTCCCCTCTGGGAGCTGAGTACCTGAAAGAGGTTTGGAGGTAGTAGGCATAAAAGTAAAAGCAAAACCCCATCAAGGATATCACCCCATTCATTTATTACAGGGTTTTCAAACTTTTCCATATCTAAATACTGAAATTTTCATAGAGCTCCTCCCTTCCCACTTGTCACTGCATCCTGTACCTGTGGCAACTCATGGAAAAATTGTAAGAGAGTAATGTGTTCTTAGCTTCTTTTAATGGGATTTAGCTGCTGGAAACAAAGAGGAAAGTGAACCATCAGTTCTCCGCCAACCACCAGCAAATGCCCTAAAGATCTCGGTGTGGGAATCGCTGATTCATATTTTAAGGACATATCCAAGATGACAAATAAGGCGATATGCATCTGATTTTAAGGGCCAGGTTTCCAAAGGGGAGTCCAATGGATGTTCCTACAAAAAATAGCATATTTGCAATTCTGGTAATGGAGCATGTCAGCAGGTATTTATGTAAGTGTGTACAAATGCAGGTTTGTGCATGTCCCATGGCAGTTGACGGTTTCCATGCATACCTATTGCACCCACCTTGGAATATGTGGCCCTCAAAGAAATAAGCTGTCCTATTTTGTGCCATTCTCATTCATCTCAATGACAGGTTCTTCTGCCTATGGACTGAGGACAGTGTTAAGAACTGATTTAAAGCACAGCCAGTGGAAGTCATTTGCAATGCACACAGAACAAGTTTTATTGGTCCTACCAAACCCAGGAGGCATGCTACATATTCTTGAGTGCCATCTACTAGTACCATATCTATTAACTAACTATACGCATATACACAGATATAGAACACTCCAATAACAGGCAGTACCGTGCGGGGTTCTAGATTTGAATGACGAAGGAGAATGTGCCCCTAAACAAAGCTACGATGACCTCTTGAATGTTTCAAGGTGTATGGCTTTATTCAAAGGGAAAAGAGATTGCTGATGCTTGAGTGTCTGTCTGACAAAGATTTACATTGTTACAAAAAGCAGGGCGATTAATATAAGGGGCATATTCTTATCATGATGCCTTATGATTTACTGCCTCAATTAGTTGGTATGGATTCATTTTGCATAAGGATAAGGTGATGTGCAATACTACACATCGCAGTATCTTTTCAGTGCCCTCCCAACACGATAAATATCTATTAGATAGTGCCCAGCAATGTGCAGTTAGAGATGAACCATAAATCCTTGGTGTTAAATCAGTATTTTAAAAAATCCAGTGCTGTGTCAGCCAGGCCTCTGAGAAAGCATAGCTGATAAATAGATTTTGACTGGCTCCTTTTATACCAATGCCCCAGGGCAACACCTTCTGGAAGAGTTCAAAGAGCAGAAAGAGCAATGGTGCCAGCCATTGATCCAGCTATCTGGATTAACCTTGATTTCCTTCTTTTTATACTCATTCCTTCCACTGAGGAGGAAGGAAACCACACATAAGAGCAACTCCTATCCCTGTCACATTGAGAGCCTGAAACTGGCAACGTTGGTATATACACCAGGCCTGTTTCTCCTCTCACACCCAATGTACACTGGCAAAACTCTATTGATAGCTGAGAGATTTACACTGCTTTGTAAAGGCAGTGTGAGAGAAGGACCACGCTGTGCTGATCCTGAGTCTCAATTTTCAAGGAAGTTAAAGATCAACAGGCTCTGAGCCATACTATCTATATTTAAAGGCTGGGGTAATTAATGTTAATGATGTCCTTTCTCAGCACAGTTGCTGAATTTTAGCATGAAGAGCAGGTGTCCTCCCACACTACCCCAGCTCACCCAGTAGGTGCTCTGATACAGAATTCTCTGACAGAAGGTTTTATATCTCTTCAGATCCTGACAATGTGAAGACCCACTATAAATACCCTGAGGTTAACACCACCACCACTGATACCAGAAGACCTGCATCCTGTGGATTGTTGTTATAGCAAATGTGACAACAAATATAGACCTTACACATTCAATAAAGTCAGTTCTATATAAGACAGGAAGAAACTTCCCCACAGAGATCTTAACTACACTGGCAAAAATGAAATTCTTAATTTCTCATCAGTGCCACTCCATGGGTGTTAACAAGGCAAAGGGGCTTTCCACTTTCCTCTATATGAGGCTAGATCACACAGTGACAGAAATGCTGGTGTATAATAGTATTTCCAAAGCTGCTGTCATCCTTGGCACTGCCTTAGCAATAGTAATGGATACTGCCACCCATGAGATACCTGAGAGAGGTGGCAGGGTCCAAGGAAAGGGTTGAAGTCTTTTTTGGAGAGAGGCAACTGAACAGTAGTGACGGAAAACTGCACCTCCACCTCTAGACCTCTCTCTTGTAGATTCCCACAAGGATCAATTCTCTTTATGGTCCTTTTAAACATCTACATGCAGCCACTAGGTGAACTGGAGAGATGATAGGAACTCAAGTGTCAGGAATACATGGATGACACACCGCTCTATTTATCTTTCACATGCGACCACACCACCACCACCGAGGTAGAATCATAGACATGTAGAACTGGAAGGGATGTTGATAGGTCAACTAGTCTGGTTCTCTGCACTCAGACTGGAGTAAGTATTATTTAGACCATCCCTGACAGGTATTTGTCTAACCTACTCTTAAAAACCTCCAATGATGGAGATTCCACCATCTCCCTAAGCAATTTGTTTGACTGCTTAACTACCCTTACAGTTTGGATTTTTTTTCTAATGTCTAACCTAAATCTGCCTTGCTGTTATTTAAACCCAAGTCGTTTTCTCAATGGTTAAGGAGAACAATTTATCACCACCCCCCCTTTATAACAAACTTTTATGCACTTGAAGACTATCATGTCCCCCCTCAGTTTTCTCCAGACTAAACAAACCCAGTTTTTTCAGTCTTTCCTCATAGATCATATTTTGTAGGCCAAGATAGATTTTAGTCAAGTCACTTAGCACACTGGAAGGTGCTCAAACACTTTGGTGATGCAGGTGGAAGAGCTCAGTTCAACAGTAGGAGATTTTAAAAATAACATCAGTGAAAGTAAGGTATTTGCATTTCATCCTGTAACCATTTTGGAAGCTAAGAGGTTACAGACTGGAGCTGAACAGGACTGGGACAGAATGTGTGTCTGTGGCAGATAAGAGAATTGTTCATGCAAAGCTGTGGTAAGGCATATAACACCCCCAATCACCACCAGTCAAAAAAGGGCTAAGGAATTATGGTCACAATCAGCCCCAACTGGGTCCACCTGGGTAGCTTGTCAGGCCTGGGAACAGGCTCTTAAAAGGTAGGATCTCAGCCCAGTTGGTGTGGCCCTCAGAAACAAGCAGAGCTAGAGCTCCCAGACCAGGGTAGTGGGTTGCTTTCTGAGGAACAGCTTGGGGATGCATCGGCCTGAATACTGTGAGGAAAAAAATTCAACATGTTGGTCCATTTCACCTCCCTGAATTCTAAGATATTCTTCTTCTGTTTAATTCACACATTTTTCCAATTCTCAAAGGAAAGGGAAGGAAAGTCGAGGGTTTGTTTAGACTAGGAAGAGGGCAAACTTAGGCTGAAGTTAGCTTCACCTAGACCAGTGACTCTCAACCTTTCCAGACTACTGTACCCCTTTCAGGACTCTAATTTGTCTTGCATACCCCAAGTTTCATGTCACTTAAAAACTACTTGCTTACAAAATCAGACATAAAAACACAAAGGTGTCACAGCACACTATTATTGAAAAATTGCTTACTTTTTCATTTTTACCATATAATTATAAAATAAAACAATTGGAATATAAATATTGCACTTACATTTCAGTGCATCATATATAGAGCAGTATAAACAAGTCATTCTCTGTACAAAATTTTAGTTTATACTGACTTCGATAGTGATTTTTATGTAGCCTGTTGTAAAACTAGGCAAATATCTAGATCAGTTTATGTACCCACTGGACCCACTGACCTAGACCAGCTATGGTGTTAAACTGGAAAAAAGCTGGTGTCCCTGCCCTACCCTCAATCTCTCTTCCTAATGATGATGATAATAATTAATACCGCCCTCTCATACAGGCACTTTTCATCCATGTATCTCAAAATGCTTTACAAAGGTCAGTGTCATTATCCCCATTTTACAGATAAGAAAACTGAGACCCAGGAGATGGAATGACTTGCCCAAAGTCATGGCAGAGACCCATGATAGAGCTGGGACTAGAACCCTGATTTCCAATCCAGGGTTCTGTCTATTAGGCAAACCCTAAGGCCTTGTCTAGATTGAAATACAATATATTTTAAAAAATAGATGTTATTAGCTAAATTATTGTGATCAAAACATTTTAAAACTCCAATGTAGACAAGGCAAGTTGTATGTTAACATGTTAGTTGGTCAAGGTGAACTTTAGTGAGAGAACACAGGCTTCCAATTGACCAGCTAGCACATATTATATAAATCTATTCATCCTTGTCTACACTAGACTTTTAGAATGTGTGAGGTAGAGTGATGTCTTCTAACAACACATCCTTTATCCTAGTCCAGGCATGTCCTAAGTGACATCACACCCAAGCACTACAACAGAAATATTGCTAATGAGAAATATAGCCTGGGTACTAGCCTGAGACTGAAGAAGTCAGGCTGGGGGAGGATTTGCAGGTGCTTTTTCTGAGACTGAAACAAAATAAGAGGTTGCCATTGTAATATTTGGTCTGTGAACCCAAAGAAGTGCCTATATTTAATCTCACCCTGTTATTATTATCAAGAAAGGAAGAGAAGTTACCACATCACTTGGACTAGGAAAGAGCAGGTCTCACTGCTGCAAATATAAAAATATACTTCAAAGAAACTCCAAATCACTAACAAAGTGACGAATGAGCCTGAAACAATAGGCAACCAAGGCTCAGTGCCATTATTCATCAATACGCTTTTCAAAAAGCACAGCTAAAACAAGATGAAGATTAGATTTCTTCCCCCGCCTCCCCCCCCCCAGGAATGAAGACTTTGAAGTGCTGAAGAAGGGCATGTAATCAGAAAAACTTGGAAATGCAGTGTGAGGATCTACAATTCAGCCACAAAGCTGAAAACAGCTCAAGGAGCTCAAGTGAACATCTAGAAAGAAAAACTGAGTGTCCAAAGAGAGACCAGGAAAGGGCACTGAGAGCACAAGGCAGGGCTGTGCAGCTTCATCTTTGCCTCCACATTAACAAGGGTGTTTTTGTTGTACCCAAGAGAAGATCCAAATAGCCCCCTAAATTCAGGGGTGTTTGAAAAATAAAACTGGGATTCAACTTTTGCAGCTTGGCATATCTCTAGTTCTCATACAGCATGTGTATCAAAGCAAATCAGTAACTAATTTCCCTAACTAGCAAACTGCCTTCTTTGGCATAACTCTTTTTGTGCACGATCACTTGTGATCCCTTTTGCGACATTCTGTATGAAACCTAGTGTGTGCAGAGGTAATTGTTAGTAGTATGTGAAAATGCTTTAGTTCCAATAATCATATAAGGAGGTGAATAGTTAGCAGGGGTCCCTTCAAACTAAGGTCAAATGTAAATGGCCTGGCTGTGTGTTCCATGGATGTGCTTTACTGGAGCACCCGGAAGCAGTGCCTTCTGTCAGTTAGTGGGAGGATGTGCTTTATTGAGTCCAGGTGCAATTTTCCCTCACTACAGGAGGTTCTGTGTCCAGCTGAGCGTGTTCAGAGCTATGCACCAGCAAGCAGAAGGACAAGCAGAACAGGAAAAGGTAATGGAAATGGGAGGAAATGAGAGAAGAGAGGCAAGAGGGAGAAAGGGGATTAGAAGAAATGGTGGATAATGGGAACTAGAGAAGGGAGAAAGAATGAAGACATGGGAGAAGAGTCAATGGGGAGAAGACAGGGAAGATCATGTGGGTGAGCACAACAGGAGAAAATCAAGAGAAGGAAAACAAATGAGGAAAACAGGACAAAGGTAGAGGGTAGGCAGAGGCAGAGGAAAAGGGAGAGAGAATCCATCCTTCCAGAGACCAACACAGTGATGACTGTTGCTGACAGTTCATAGATAAGAAATGCTGTCCTAGAAATGCTGATTGAGAGAGAATGAACACCACATGGCAGATATTAGTTATATTGCTTAATGCACTGCTGGAAGACACTCAGATGCTGTGGTGATGAGGGCGATGTAAGAACCTACATAGAACAGAAGAGAACAGCCACTGGAGAGTGCCAGGAATGACAGGAAAGCTCAATGCACCTGACCCTCAGCCTAGCTGATATCCATCTGAGATGGTAGGCAGACAGTGTTGGAATGACAGCAACTGAATCCAGGTAGACAGTGATTGGAGGGAAAGAAAACATTTTACATCAATAATATTGGCACTCCAGAAAACTGACTGTTCTGAAAACAATCTCTCATATATATCAAATATCCTGTGTTTGGAAAAAAAGATCTTTAAATGGGCAATATAGTGTAAATTTTGCAGGCTATCTTTAAAATAATGTTTTCTTCCAATATAAATCACTTTCTGCAAATTTCAGTGCTAAAATCACAAATGCCACAAAATCCTTTTTACAAAATGACTGTATGTGAGGCTGGGTCTACACTACCCGCCTGAATCGGCGGGTAGAAATCGACCTCTCGGGGATCGATTTATCGCGTCCCGTCGGGACGCGACAATCGATCCCCAAATCGACGCTCTTGCTCCACCAGCGGAGGTGGGAGTAAGCGCCGTTGACGGGAAGCCGCAGAGGTCGATTTTGCCGCCGTCCTCACAGCGGGGTAAGTTGGCTGCGATACGTCGAATTCAGCTACGTTATTCACGTCGCTGAATTTGCATATCTTAAATCGACCCCCCCCCTGTAGTGTAGATGTAGCCTGAATAGAGTGTTTTAATCTTTCACTGCACCTTTTAATACTGCAAAGCAGACCAAAACTTCTCAGTAACTGTTTTGCTTTCGCAGTTTCCAGGGAACCAGCTGCTGTGTTATGTCATATTTTAAAAAAGGTCTCAAGAAGGTCAGAACCAGCATATTAGCTGAGCTGTTTATCTGCAGCCAACCAAGAGAGTATGGTGCTGCTCAAATCAATTTTCTATGCACTGATTGGTCCAGCTTCTTGACACTCAGATGTTACTGTGGTCCTGGTGATAGAAAGGCCTGCCGAAAAAAGACTGGCTTTGGATTTGTGCAGCGTCCAATTGAGCCAAGTGGGAATTGACAATATTACTCATCAGTAGACTTTTAAAGATAAAGTTGAACAGAAGAGTATATTTTCAGCAGTTTGGTTAATCTAATATCCTTGGCAGCACACTGAATCTTTTCTTCTTTCTCCTCTCTGTCCTCACTGTATACAACCAACTTTCTTTTTTACAGAGTACAAATAGAGTATATAAACTGCATCATATGTTGGTCCCACTTCCACCTATGAAACCCCAGTGAAACAGACCTTACTTCTACTATCTGAAAAAAGAAAGAGGAAGTCTCTTGTATAGACAAAGAAACAAGGAGAAAAATATCAGGCATATTAGCTTTGGACATGAGATACTGAGTTTGATATGATCTGAATCTAAACTTTCCCAATGTTCATTATGTATTTGGATTTAATTTTCCCATTCAGACCATTAGAGACAGATCCCTAGAAGCAAATTTTGGTTCCAAATCTTATTTTGAAGCATTGCTAGTTAGTGGAAAGGTTCAGATCCTGTAGTCTAGTTCTGGCCCATCTCTAATATAAAGTATGCGTGCAGGTGTATGTGTATGAATACAACACAGTACCATAAACAAGAAAATCTCTTAGCTAATAATACATAACACTTATACAGTACTTTTATCTTCAAAGTACTGTACTTTACAAACATCCCAACCCTTCGCATCAACCCTGCTGAAATTTTGCAGCAGGCTGTGATTTGTCCAAGGACACAGGCAGACTGTATAAGAGCCAGGATCGGAACTGCTTATTAATAGTGACGTCTACAGTTAAACTTGTCTGACATTTTCTAGTCTAAGACATTGTTTTCAGTTGCTTATATAATTTTGCCAAACATAAACCATTTGGGCTGAAGTTTCCCAGGCTGGGTGTATTTTCTGCCTCAGGCTGAATTTTTTGGGGAAAGTTTCAGCAAAAATGGTTCAGCTGTTTTCGAAAATGGAGTTAGCGAAGAAATATGTTGCTTTGCCCGTGTTTAAAAAATTCTTGCAACCACTTTGTTGAGAAGTTCTAGCACCTTCATGCTTGGAAGCAGACACTTGAAATTTGTCCAGGAAATCACCCTGGGTTCCAAGAAGTGCCATTTGCGACCCCTGTGCAACTCCACCCCAAATTGACCAAATTATTGGCCTCTGAAGACCACCATTCATAATATACAGTACAGACTCGGAGTTTGGCAGCAAAATTCTCCAAAGATTTTGTTTGCACAGGATATAATTCATCCCAGGGCTGCTGAAGATAAGCGGGACTTTCCCTGCAATTACTCCTCCAAGATGCTGGGAGCTACTGTGGTTCCAGGCATTTGGAACTGAAAGCATGGAGACTGTCTCTCCTGTGCTCTCACTACTCCTCTGCCTGAGGCCCAGGAGGAGGAGGAAACAGACAGACTAGAATGCAGCAGTGGGACAGGACAGGAGCCGGCCACAGGGTATGGAAGAGGGGAGGCGGGATATGAGCCCAGATTTGGGGTGATGGGAGCAGAAGAGGTCAGGCTGGGGTGGGAGAGAGGGTCTCTACCCACCACTAGAATATACTCGCTGCCACAACTTGGCAAAATGTGTGTCTCAAGTAACAGCCTGCTACTGCTATCAGTTACTCCATCAGCTCAAATGATAGAGGGGTGAGCAGTGACTGTAAAGGTTCCAGACCCACTCCTGATGCACGGGGGGGCAGTCTGTTCTATGAGATGACATTTTGAGGTCTTTTTAATTTGCTTTTTAAAAACTTACAAAATTACACACAAAAAAGAGACTTAAAAAATATTAAGATTGCAAAGTCAAACCTTCAGAAGATAGGAAATGCCAGAATTAAGGTTGGCCATTAAACCGTAGTTTGGCTCCCTTGTGTATATGATTAGAGCTGGTCAGAATTTTCCTGAAATATATTGTTTCAGCAAACCTGAAATATTTCAGAGACATACTGCTTTTGACTATGTTTTTGTCCTGGAGGGAGAGATTCGTGTGCGCTCTATATCCTGATGGGTAGGGCACTAGTGGCCTGGGATGTGGGAGATGCAGGTGCAGTCCCCGCTCTGGTTGATTTGGAATAATCTGGGATGAAAAAACTTTGCTCTAGATCAGGGACTTGAACCTGGGTCTTCATAGGCCATTCCCTAAACAACCAGGGAAAACACTCACTCTCTCTCTCCTCCCATCCCCCCATAGAAAGTTCACATTTCTAAACCGGCCATTTCAACACAATTCCATTTTCATCAAAACATTTGAAAGATTTGATTTTTGTGCCAGTGAGGAATGTAATTTTTTTTTTAAACCTCAAAAATTGCTGCGAGATGGAATGGTCATCTTCTGGTCATCTCTGATTATGATATCATCTTTAACTGTATGTCCCCAGACTGTTCTTTTCCACAGGACACCTGCCTCATTCAGTGGACAGGATGGACAGTGCTCAGGAAATGACCTAGTGTTGTGTACTGAATTAGGCTGTTGTTTCTAGGATCGCTGTGTCTCATTTGCTGCAGACATTGAAAGGTGTGTAGTGAATGAGGAAAGGGGTGGTATCATGGTTAAGGAAGTTGAATGCTGGCCTGGAGAACTTGGGTCTATCCCGGGCTGTGCCCAGGGCTGCCCAGAGTGGGGGGGAGCAAGTGGGGCAATTTTCCCCAGGCCCCCGGCCCCGGAGGGGCCCCCACGAGAACATAGAATTCTATAGTATTGCAACTTTTGTTTATGGCAGGGGCCCCCGAAATTGCTTTGCCCCGGGCCCCCTGAATCCTCTGGGCGGCCCTGGCTGTGCCACAGAGTTCCTATGTTCTGGTGTGCAAGTCATTGAAAGTAATCTTTTCACATGTGGTGACTGATTGAATTGTGTGTATCTTGTTTTCTGGGTATCTAATTTGACACTTAGGGCTTGATTTGCATTCACAACTGCAATGGAAGTCAGTGGGAGCTATGGTCTGACAATATCAAGTGCTAAGTACGATGGAAAATCAGGCCCTGGGTGTCTCAAATTGGAGACCTAAAATTAGTGGTTATTTTTGACAGGTTTGTACTTAATCTCTCTGTACTTCAGTTCCCCATCTATAAACTGTGATGATAATACAACCCCAGCTCCTGGGGGTGTTGTAAAAATAAATTCATTAATTTCTGAGAAGCACTTAGATACGAAGGTAATGAGCACCATAGAAAAGCCGTGATGAAATTAGTAATTCTGTTTTCCGTGCAGGCTTTGAATGCTATGCACGAAATAAAACGGGGGCTTAATATTCAGTAAGGATAAAAAGAAATATTGAATAGCTACCCAGTCAGTGAGCACCATTCATACTGTGCACTGAATGAGGCAGGGGTTCTGTGGGGGGAAAAAGTAGGGGATCATGTAATTAAAGACTGTGTCATAATGCATACGCAGGAGGCCAGGTGAAAGTTGCAGAGTGAACCTTAATTCTGGTACATGCGAACTTTTGAGTGCTCAAAACATTCGTTTAATGTTTATTTGTTTGTTTGTATTTAAGATAACAATATTATATATATCATCAGCCTTTTGGTAGCATGCATGGCAATGTTATTTCACTTAGGGCAGGTCTACACTTAACATGCTGTAGGGGCGCAGCTGCACCGGTGTACTGTGGCTCCTCCTGTCGGCATAGTTAATCCACCTCCACTAGAGGTAGTTGCTGTGTTGACAGGAGAAGCCTTCCCATCGACATAGTGCTGCCTATACTGGGGGGTTAGGTCGGTGGGTTTTTCACATCCCTGAGAGACGTAGTTATACTGCTGTAAGTTTATAGTGTAGACCTGGCCTGGTACAGGTAGCCCTTTTATCTTGTTTCCCTTTCAGTTTGTTTTCTGGCATTTCAGGCTGCTCATTCTTGTTAGTTAAACTGATTCCTTTGCTAATATACCCCTCTCTTTTCCCTACCGCAAGCAACAGCCTGTACTCAGCTGTGAGCTTCTCACAGGAAAACGCAACAGCTGGGAATGACAACGTGCAGCAAATTGAGGGTCCTTAAATCCAGGCAAGGAGACAAAGAGTTCAGTAAACCCGCTGGAAAAGATGTAAGATAAGGAGTCGAAACAGGAAACACAGAGCACCGAGAGCGAGGGAGACACTCCACAACGTGGAAAGAAATACTCAATGAAGAAAGAAAATACCCTTCCAAACATATGGAAGGAAGTATATTGATTGGCCAGGAAAGATTCTAATCAAAGCTGGGGAGAATACTGGCTCTGAGGAAATGGATTTCACCAACTTTGCCCAGCCCTAGCTCTGACTACATGGGGAGCCATTAGAACTGCTCAGGTCAGGGCTTGTTAAACAGCTTTCTTCCCATGAACTCCTGCGCCCTCAGAGCAGAAAATATTTTGACAAAACACTGTTTTCTCTATTAGATTTTTTAATTATTTTCCCTCTAAACTTAAGTTACTGACAGATATTCTGAACCCAAGACATCACTGGTGGAATTCCGTTAATGTCTGTAGAAATACTCCAGAGATGTATTTGGCAGTAGCAGTCTTTGGCTCCTCAAGCCTGCTGGTGCTCTTGGCTATCTGCACTTGAAGGGCAGGTCTCAGCTGCCAGCTGAAATTCCCATAATAACAGGGGCATGTGCAAGGGGTGGGGGAGCAAGGGCACATGCCCCCACA
The DNA here is from genome assembly GCF_013100865.1 of Trachemys scripta elegans. Classification (NCBI taxonomy): domain Eukaryota; kingdom Metazoa; phylum Chordata; order Testudines; family Emydidae; genus Trachemys; species Trachemys scripta. Next base: position 197,557,542 of record NC_048298.1, on the reverse strand, counting down.
GTCAGCAGGGACACAGAACTCCTCCGGGGCTGGGACAGGGCAGGAGATTCAGCTCCTCTGGGTGCCAGGGGAGAGCAAGCTCCACCAGCCTGGGGGGAGGAGGGGAGAACTAGATCCTCCAGCCACAGGGCAGTGGCAGGGAGAGCCAGCTTCTCTGGCCTCGGGGGGAGGTGTGGGGGAGCCAATCCCTCCGGCCTCAGGGGGCTCAGAAAGTGTCCCTCCAAAAGCAGCCACATTTTTATTCCTGTGCATGCCTCTGCATAGTAGAGTTCCAGCTTTCAGCTGCTGACTCAGTTTCCACTCCTGCTTCTTCAGAAACGGAGCCTGGCTGGGTGAAAATGAAGTAAGGGAGCGGCATCCCTCTTTGCCAGTTCAAAGTCTGTCTCTGGAAGCAGGAAGCTGGTGCCGGCAGCTTAGATGCTGGAACCCTAACTCATTTCAGCTGCCAGACCTGAAAGTGCTGATTTCCAAAAGGCATCTGCAGACGGGAAGAGCCAAGGGGCTGTGTTTGCAAGGGCTTTCCGTTTGAACTGAGCTGGAGTATGAACATGTTTGTCCTAGAAAGGGAATTGTCCATCACACATAAAAACAACTTTTAAAAATATAATCTTCTTAATGCTTTTATGTGAAAATACCTTGGCAATCATTTCAGTGACAGCAGTGCAGCACTTTGAGTAGTGTAGTTTTGTCTGATACAGGACGTGCACTTCTTAGGTGGCTGCTTCTGCATCACAATGCACTTGCTGTGTGTGGATAGCCAGTTATGGGCTCAGCCAGCTCATGAATTCTCCTTTTCGGGGTCTTAGACTAGGCCTATGTCAAATCAAAATCTTTGTAGCAAGAGAGCCCTGCCTAGAGTCAGAAAATGGGCTTTTGTCCCCCCCTGGAAAATTTTGACCAAAAAACCCCCACATGAAGCTTAAGTCCTCTTTCTAGTTCCAGTATTTCATTCACACAGGATAAACACACATCTTGTCATAAGTTGTTGCCTATATAACATGCTGGCCACATGTCCCTCTGTCGTGGTTAGTCCACACAGAGGATACTGCTGCTACCAGCTAATGGAATTAGTCCTTTAATTCAAATGATAGTGATCTGTCTTCTGCTGCTAATGGTCTTGGGTTCATATCCCTGCTAGCAACTTGTACAACTTTTGAGGGAGATCATTAGGTACCCCTGCCTTCCTCTTTATATGATAATGTGTTATGTACTAGCCTGTTGCCATCCAGGGTACCTACCCCCAGTGTAGCTGCTTTTTCACTTTTATTTTTAAAAGTATAATCAGAATTTTTTGTTGCTTGTGATTGTCATGTGTGCATGTAAAGAAAAAATAGAAATACAGAGTGACTATGAAGAGGCGCAAGTGGAAAAGATAAATCTATAGGAAGAGACCGCGGAAGTGTTTCATCAAAAGAAATCTTGGAAAAGTTTGTCTGCAAGATAGAGGGAGAGTCAAACCCAAACGGAAAAGTGGATAGAAGTCAAGGGAAAATAAAGCAGTGATCATAGGAGGGAATGAGAGCGTTAGAGAAGGAAAGAAGAGGATGCAAGATGATTCTGAGTCACTACATTTCCCCATGCTAATTTTCCCCCTACTGTTACTCACACCTTCTTGTCAACTGTTGGAAATGGGCCTGATGATCACTACAAAAGTTTTTTTTCTCCTGCTGATAATAGCCCACCTTAATTGATTAGTCTCGTTATAGTTAGTATGGCAACACCCATTTTTTCATGTTCTCTGTGTATATCTTCCTACTGTATTTTCCACTCCATGCATCTGATGAAGTGGGTTTTAGCCCACGAAAGCTTATGCCCAAATAAATGTGTTAGTCTCTAAGGTGCCACAAGGACTCCTCGTTCTTTTTGCTGATACAGACTAACGTGGCTACCATTCTGAAACCTACATTCAGATGCTGATCCAAATCTGGACTGGGAAACTCCTAAGGTGTCAGGAATGAGGGCCTGCAGTTATTGCCTGCCCAGATATCATGCAGCCAGCGAGTGCAACTGGACCACAGCAGAAACACCTGGTTGCCTGAGGCACTCAGGTGGCTTGCTTTTAAGCCAGCTGCTGCAGCAGATCAGTGGCTGCTCAATGTACACACCTGTGGATTCCCTGCCTCCCTGTGCTTGCTTCGCTCCAAGCCCTGCTCCTGCTTGCCCCTATCCTGCACCCAGCCTTGTTCCAGTCCTAGCCCAGCCCTGCTCCTGCCTTGGAACCAGTCCTGCTCCTGTCTTCAGGTAATGTGGTTCTGACTCTTGGCTCCAGTTCCTGGGTCTGACTCCGCCTCAACCCTTGGCTCTGGCCTTCGGATTCTGACTCTGGTTCTGACCCTGGGTATGTCTACACTGCAATTAAAAACCCGCAGCTTGCCCGGGCCAGCGGACTGGGCTCAGGCTGCAGGGCTGTTTCATTGCAGTGCAGACTTCTGGGCTTGGGCTGGAGCCTGGGCTCTGGGCCTGCAAGATGGGAGAATCTCAGAGCCTGGACTCCAGCCTGAGCTCAGGAGTCTAGATGGCACTGAACTAGCCCCGCACCTGAGCCCTGTGAGCCCATGTCAGCTGGCACGGACCAGCCACGGGTGTCTAATTGCAGTGTAGATGTAGCGTCTGTCTCAATCTTTGGCTCTGGCATTTGGACTCTCACTTCTGTTTTGACCTTTAGCTCTGATCCCTAGCTCTAACTCTGCTTTGGTCTTGGGCTTTGGCATTTGGACTGACCACTGGGCCTAACTCCTGCTCTGACCAGTTGGCATGACTGCTTACCACCCAGTCTCCTGACAGTGGGTCAGTTCCAGGCTTTTGTTTGGCCCATTAGCGTGAGGGCAGAATTAAACGTCAAGATTTTGGAAGCGTTCAGATAAGGGAGCTTTGTTTAAGGTTCACCTCTAATAAAATGTAGGCAAACTGTGATCAAGGAAAAGAAAATACATCTCCATTTTCATGATTCACATCTCCAGACACCCAGAATATATTCCTTTGCCTTGCTCTGATCTGCTCAGTTCTGAAGCAAACAGCTAAGAACAGAGCAAAGGAGCTGTAGACAGAATGGGAAAAGAAAGAAATGAAGGAAGCCTTTACATTTTATTCTTTCTAACATTTTGCTAAATTGGTCCTGGAAGCTTCCATGGATCTAGGGAGCTGGGAAGGCGAATGAGGCAAATTTCATTAAGCAAAAGATTCTAAGATATAATTGCAGGCTAGGATAATAGCAGTGGGCTGTATTTTGCTGGGAAAGGAGAGAAAGCTTTATATTTATTAATTGAACAACTCAAATAGTTGACTATGGAGTTGGGGTTTTAGCTTGGAGGAGTTTAGGGAATTTATATTTTTACTAATTTAAATAGGCATTGGGGGCTACCTTTTTATTTTTATTTTTTTTACAAAACTGAGCCCCTAAATTATGCTTATAAAGCATACAATTGTGTGTACAAAAAATGCAGTTTGCTGTCCTCCTGGTTTTCTTTTGCAATGGCATTCAGTTATGCATTCTGAAAAAGATGCACGGCTGGCGCATTGCTATTTGCAATTGGTGTGTAGAGTGGAGACAGAGATGGGCCAGAAATGGCTCATGTGGTGTTGTGGTTATGTGGCAGGAACGTGGTCACAAGAGAAAAGGAAGCTATGTGGAGCCTTCCAGGGTATGTCTACACTGCAGCTGGGAGCGAGTCTCCCGGCCAGGGTAAACAGTCTCGTGTTAGCGGGGTATCAAGCTAGGGCACTAAAACTAGCAGTGACAGGTTTCAGAGTGGTAGCTGTGTTAGTCTGTATCAGCAAAAAGAACGAGGAGTCCTTGTGGCACCTTAGAGACTAACAAATTTATTTGAGCATAAGCTTTTGTGGGCTAAAACCCACTTCATCGGATGCATGGAGTGGAAAATACAGTAGAAATATATATATATATATACACACACACACACAGAACATGAAAAGATGAGGGTTGCCATACCAACTCTAACGAGAAAAATCAATTAAGGTGGGCTATTATCAGTAGGAGAAAAAAAACTTTTGTAGTGATAATCAGGCTGGCCCATTTCCAACAGTTGACAAGAAGGTGTGAGTAACTGTACGGGGGAAAAGTAGCATGGGGAAATAGTTTTTAGTTTGTGTAATGACCCATCCACTCCCAGTCTTTCTTCAAGCCTAATTTAATGGTGTCCAGTCTGCAAATTAATTCCAATTCTGCAGTTTCTCGTTGGAGTCTGTTTTTGAAGTTTTTTTGTTGAAGAATTGCGACTTTTAGGTCTGTAATTGAGTGTCCAGGGAGGTAGCAGTGTGGACATTGCAGACTGGGCTCTGAAGTTGAACTGGGAGGCTCTCTTGTAATTATAGTGTAGACATACCCATTAAACCTAGGGTCTTCCCTGAGCAGAGTGGCTGATACCTAAACTACTGTCTTGCACAAATTGACTTCTCCTAAAAGCTAAAGGTTGCAACAGTCAGACTCCACCATCAGAATATCTTTACAGAAGACCTTAGTTCCACTGTGGAATAAATGGAGAGGAGTTATTTCTATAGACGTAAAGGTGCTTTAAAGTACCTCAGAAAGTAGCCTGTTCCTTGTGTCTTTATTTTCATACCTGTCAAATTCTGCCATTCATTGTAAATTGGCAGACAAAAAAACCTTAACCCACTAATTAGAAATCATCTGCATGGAATATCCTATTCATTCCGTGCATATTAGCCTGTCTTCCTTAATCCTTTTTCCTGAGTTGTGCAAATTAAAAACACTTTTGGGCTTGATTCTTATTCTCATTTTATTCCACTCAGACAGCAGAAAGTGCCCCTGCAGTGGAAGCAAATTACATTTACACTCACTCTCAGGTCCCTTTATTCTACCCGCCTGGTGTAAAGGGACCATTGTGAAATGAGAATCAGGCCCTTGACTGTTTAACGCTGTTTGTTAGGCTTAGGGTGACCAGATAGCAAGGGTGAAAAATTGGGACGGGGGGAGAGGGAGGGGTAATAGGAATCGATATAAGAAAAAGCCCCAAATATTGGGACTGTCCCTATATAATCAGGACATCTGGTCACCCTAGTTAGGCTGACCTGTAAACTCACTAGAAGTGGGCCTGATCTCAATGGGAGTTCCCTTGCTTACAGTGTTAGACCCAGTAAGAAGATTATGGATAAATTGCTGTGGGGAGATTGGCGAGTGGGAATGCTCCAATGAATGGCCCAGTTTTCATGAGAACTGGAGGATACACACCAGTGTGGTGGTTTTAGAGACCCAGAATTCTTTTTCTTCTAATTACTAGGAAGGAGGGCAATATTTAAGAAGTTTTTTGTAGTAGTCTTCTTCAGGGGGCATGTGCAGCCCTCATAGAAATCCAGGAAAGCCTCACATATGCATATGAGAGCAGAATGTAGCCCATAAATTACAATCCGGATCATAACTACATGCTGAACCCCGTCTTAATATGAATCATTAAGAAGGAGCCTTTATGGGTGGAGTGGTTTTAATTATTGTGTAATTGTATTGTTATCGCTGCCATTAAACATTAACAAATGTTTCTTATTTTTGGTTAACAAAGATTTTTCTTAGATTGCACAGTAGTTAATGCAAACCATATGAATGCATGCGGAAAGACACTGACTCTCAATTAAATAAACAAAGTAGATCTATAAACCAGCAAGATTGCAATGAATCATAAACAAATATGAGACTCTAAAAGCTGCCTTGGGTAGAGTAATAAATGTATAACCCAAAGATTTGCATTTTGTTAAGGCATGAATTGCTATCTGAGCACAGCTTTTTCTAACCCACAGACATATCCTTTTCTCAACATTAGACAGGGAGGTTCAAGTGAATGTCCTTCCTTCTGTATATGTAGATTACATTAGTTGGAAAAATATAAGGCAAAAGGAGATTGTTGGAATGTCAAATTTTAAGACCAGCTTTGCCAGCTGTGATTACAGGATATAGAAAAACATTATCGGAGTGTCTGACAAAAAGAATTTGAATCTCTTTGGAAACATTGGAATTCCAGGTCTCAGGGGGAAATGTTTTGCTGAAGATTATTTGGAAGGACTTGGCATTAGAGACAAAATAAGAAGTCTCCAGTAGAGGGACCCAGCATACACCTGAACTACAGGTAAGTTTCACTCTACCTATTTCCAAATATGCAAGTGGAATAGATGTACATAAGCAGCATGTGGCTAGTCGTCTTCAACTGGCTTCTGGTTCCGTCCATGTTTTATGCAATGAAGGATAACAGACAACCAGATATTTATCTGCTTTCTGCTGTAAGGATATTTTAGAATCACTCAAACGCCATCATTGGTAGTGAAGCACGTCGAGCATTAAAAGACAATACAGTGATGTTATTAATCATGAGGTTCTCTTTATTTTTACTGAATGTAGTGCTCCTGGAAGGTGCCAAGTGGAGAGCACTGGAGACTGAAGTCTCCTTCAAAAGATCTAGTAGTCACAGTACCGGCAGCAGCACAAGCTGCCTTAGGCCCTGACATGGAAGTGCTACCTCTAGAAGTCAGGGGATTGTTCTGTTTCCAGGCCTTTTCATCTAATCTGGCCATTCAGTGTCAATGAGGAGAGCTTGCCAGATGTGGGCAGCTGTTCACTAGAATTGGGCTGAGGTCACACTCTCATTTCTCATAGGCCTCTAAACAGCCATAGCATGGTAGTAACTTTCAGTGCCTATTAACCTGGGTTGCACTTGTGGAAAGCTTCATACACTACATCTACTAAGCCCCTGAATGATCTTGTCTGCTAATCGTGTGAATTACTGAAGTTTAGTCTAAAGCAATGAGGCAAAGAAAGTATAGCCACATAAAAACTATTAGGATGCAATAATTAATCTGACCCATAAAGAGAGATTAATGGTTTGGGGGTAACTAACATAAAAAGCTGTAACTAGACTGTCCACAATCTCCTGCACTCTGTATAGTGTTGCAATAGTAATCAAAAGCCTCAGAAATATTATGCCTATAAGTGAACTCTCTTCCTCACAAACTATTTAAAAGACTAATCGTAATATTTTACCAGCACAAATAATATTGAGTGTTACATTGGGCACACTAGCATAATTTAGGTACAATGGCAGAAAAATATAGACCTTTAATAATGGCTTTTTCAGATGACTGTCTTTTATATCTATTCTATATAGTCTCCTAACCACTCACTTAACTGGCAGTATGGAAAATGTCGGTGTTCAAAGTTTTAAATGGTGAGGGAAGCTGAAGCACTTGATAATGACAAAAGCTGCTTTGTGAGAATTTACTCCAATGTCCGGGGGTATCTATAAATCTGTCTCAGCCACCAATTACTGTGATTGTCCCAGCCTGGCATGAGCTAGGGGAAAATACAAAGTGCTAAGACCACATTCTCTTTCTTTTTGGGGGCTGGTATTGTGAGATAGTTAATGTTAAGAAATTAGTCCTGTATTTCACTATGAAAATGGCAAGATCTGTGATCATTCTTATTTCTGGCTGGAGGGAGGTTCCCAAGGCCTGGGTCAACTGCTGAGAGAGCCTGCTCCCCTGTATGTTTCACTCAGCATATCATCCTATGCATTGGAGGGGACTTGTTTTTCAGTTGTTTTTATTTTTTAATCTGATTCTCCAGCATTGGAAAAAAAACACATAAAACAGATGTGTAATTAATATGCCAACTATCATTTTCTCTAAACTGATAGACTATTTATTTTTGAAGGATCATTTACGGATTATTTATAGTGGTCTCTGGTGCCCAGCTCTGCCATCAACAAGATGGAATGCAAACCCATAATTACTCATGTATGTCCTGTATATGTTAAGAACACATAAAACAAAGCATGTATGTGTTTTAGGGTCATAATAGCTTGATGAAGATATCTAAATTTTTCAAACTTGTCAGATCATTCCAAAAGATGGATTATTTCTGTTAGGATTTCATCTGTCTAATTATTTTTATCTTGATTATGTAACTGCTCCAGATTTTTTCATCCCACTGTACTCTAATCATATCCAGAGTCCAAGAAGAATGCTGGTAGTTTTTTAGCACATATATGCCTGGTAGAATAAATATTTTTTTGTTCCCAATGGGCTATTAGTTTGTTGGGTAAGTGGTTACCCAAGTATAGAGGTACTCAGATATCACGGTGATGGAGCAGTAGGAAAGAGACATAGTGATGGGTCCGAAGCATAAGGCCACAAAGCTCTTTTTGTTTTCAAGCCCTTTGTTACCAAAGCATGGTGCTGGAAAGTCCTTAAGTACCAGGATGTACCCCATGGTAACCTGACTACTCCCATCCCCATCACTGACATGTCTTATGCAGAAGGAGCCATCAAATCCCCAATCAAAGCACTACACTAGTTATGAAAGACATGGTCGAAAAATGAATGAGGAATGAAGAGGAATCTCCACCTCCTGAGCTTTAGTTCATAACATGAATGTGATAGCCCCTGTAAGCCCTATCATACTCTAGTGGCCCACAGAATAATAGTCACTGCTTCTTCCCAGCACAACCAAATGTGTACATTATGACATGGGCAAGCTTTGTAATTAGCAGGGGTGATGTTACAATTGCCAGTGTCAAGTTTTGAGAAGCATATTTATAACTCTCTTTATTTGTCACTGACACAGCAAAGATTACCCATAATGCCTTTCTTCCAAAGGGTATCACACATGGGCAGTGAGAATCATAGGCTGGGGAAGCTGTGCCTCCCCAAAGAGCCTGGCATGGCCCTGCCCATGCTCCAGCCCCTGGCCCCCTTTCTGCAGTTCCCAGCACCCTGCCCTGGACCAGGCTGGCTGGGGCTGGCCAACCTGCTGCGGGAACTTGGGGCGGCTGGCGCTGGGGCTGCACTGCCTGCCCGGCGCTCGGACCATGCTGCCCAGCCACCCGGGTATAGAATGGGAAGAGCACATCAGATAACGGGGATGACATCATGAATCTCTCCTTGCGTCTGAGAGCATACCAAGTTTGGGCTCTCATGATGGGAAAGCAACAAGGGACAATACCAGCCTCCAGGCATGCATCAATGTTAGCAGGGAAATGCCCGGTGTGATTTCAGCTGGATTGTGGGGCCTCCTGCAATGTTATTCCTGAATTGGACTCAAATACACTTATTACAAAGAGTAGTCACAATCTAATAACATACAATGAGAGCATAATGCAGTCCATGGGGAAAATGTGACCTCATAGTAACTTCCCTGAAAAATAACAAATGGTATTAACCAAAGTAGATGGTAAGCACCACAGACCACTCTTGGGGAATAAGCTATGCAAGCTATGGATCTCATCAGGTGCAGCATCAGACATTTATAGCTGCAGTGTAAGAAGTGAAAGGGGGAGTCCTCTGGGCAGTGGAGACAATTTTAAAAGTATATGGGGATGTTTTTAGAGACAATGGATGCCTTGAAGGAAAGTTGCAACTGGAAGTAGACCCCACAGAAGAACCTATGTGCTAACCATAAAGGAACATTCCTGCGGCACTACAGGATCCAGTATGCAAGGAGCTTGAAAGTCTGCAGAGCAGGGCATCATAGCACCTGTAGAGGCCAGTACAGTCTGGTAAGCGGTATGCTGATAGTAAAGAAGCCATCAGGCAAATATACATCTGCATAGACCCCTGAACGGGGCATTGAAAACATGCCACTATCCACTTCACACAATTGATGACATCCTCTGAGAACATTCCAAAGCCAGAATTTGTACAGCCTGATGTGAGAAATGCGTTTTGGCACATAAGCCTGGATACAGAATCCAGCATGCTGACAGCCTTTGAAACACTTCTTGGTCGCTAGAGAGGACTGCACATGCTGATGGGCATCAGCCCAGAACCAGAGGTCTTCCAGGGAAGCTTCGACCAAGCACTACATAATTGCAGATGATATCCTAATTGTAGATGAAGGGAGCAATGAAACAGAAGTTGAATGAGACCATGACAGACTACTACAAGCTTTTCTACAACTACAGATAAGATTATGTCATGGAGGTCACAGAAGTCACAGATTCTGTGAGTTCCAGAGACCTCTGTGACATTTTCTGCTTCAGCCCTGGGGCAGCCGGGGCTGGAACTGTCAGCTGGCGGGGCACCATGGAGCTCTACTGCGGGCAGCAGGGTGCCCCCACAGCTCTGAGACACCATGGGGGCACCTGGAATCCCATCCTAGCCCTGGAGCTCCGAGCCGCTGCAGGCAGTGGAGGGACCCCGGGCCCCGAGCTCCTGTGAGCAGCAAGCTCCGACCCCCTGCAAGCAGGTGCTGGACCCCCCTCCCCCCACAGCAGGGCTTGGGCTTTCCTCCCCCACTCAGGCTTCAGTTATCTCCCGTCAGGCCCCCCCTCATTCTTTTTAGTAAAGGTCATGGCTTCCATGAATTTTTCTTTATTGCCCGCGACCTGTCTGTAACTTTTACTAAACGTAACCCTGACAAAATCTTAATCTTAGTGATACAGAAGAGAACATAAAACTCAGCCCAGAAAAAATGCAACTCAAACAATGTGAGATGATGTACTTTGGTCACAGCAGAGGGACTGAAAGCAGATCCCAACAAGATCAAGGCAGTCGGAGACATGGCAGCTCCAGTGGATGGCAGAGGGGTATAGCACTTCATAATAGTTATAATTTTTCTGTCCATGTTCTGTCCACATGTGGCTGCGGCAGTGGAACCCATACGTCCACTCACCAGGCAGGATGTTGAGTATTACTCAGCAGGTCACCACCAGCAGCATTTGACACCCTGAAACAAATGACAACAGATACACCTGAAATACTATCAGCCAGGAAAGCCACTGACACTCCAGTGTGATACATCAGAGAAAGGGTTGGGGAATAGCTCTTTTTCAAGAGAAGCTGGTCACTTATGCCAGCAGAGCCCTGTCAGAGACCAAACAAGGGTATGCCCAAATAGAAAAAAAACTTCTGGCTGTGGTATTTGGAATGGAGCGATTCCACCCTGCTAGTCCTGCTAGTGAAGGCAGGGGGCTGGACTCAATGACCTTTCAAGGTCCCTTCCAGTTCTAGGAGATAGGATATTTCACCCTACACCTAGGCCCACGTAGTAAAAGCTGTGAGAAAATCATGGACCATAATTTTTTTGTGGAAACTGCAACTTTTAACACACATCATGGCTTTTTATAGTTGCCACCTACCAAATCTGAGTGACTGGATCTGCAACACCACTCAAATTTGGCCTAGCTATCTCTCTGTCGTACTTGCCTTTGAGAGCCAAACGAGACACACAGCATCCTTTCTGTGCTGCTGCCTGTTTTGGAAGGGAGGCTGCATGTCTTGAACCACGACTTCAACAAGCTGTAGCAGCAGCTTTGTAAGAAAGTTGTGATGTTTTGGTTCCAGCCTTAGCAATCAGACCACAAACCTCTGGAGACAATCATGGCAAAGCCTCTTCTTAGTGCTCCAAATCGATTGTAGTGCCTGTTGATGCACCTCCAATACTACCAGGTAGAGAACAGATATTGTCCAGGGGGCTTACTAGTGTTAGCTGACCCCATGAGCCAGGCATATATGTCCATCATCAGCAAGTTGTGGGAAGGTGATCAGGACAGTGCAACATGTTAATGGCTTCAATATCTCACAGTATCAACAGCAATGCTGATGGAAATCAAAGAAGCTACGGAAAAGGACATCCAACTACAGGCAGTAAAGAAATCAATTCTAGCAGGGTGGCCAGCAGATAAAAGCCAATGCCAATAGGAGTGGAACCATATTTTCAAATTAAACGTGCGCTGAGTGTGCAATATGGAATCGTATTTCAAGGACAGAGCTGTTGTCCCAGCCTCATTACGTAAAGTTCTCATGCAAAAAATACACTTGGACATTGACAGGTGTCTTAGACAGGCTCGAGAGAGTGTCTACCTGACAGGATTCAATATACAGCTCCACTCCTTGGTAGAAGGGTGTGACACCTGCTGGTCATGTGATCACTGCCAGCAGAAATTGACTGTTACCACATGAGCTGCCCACCTGACTCTGGGAAAAGGTGGGAGCAGACATATTTATCTTCAAGGAAAAGCAGTACTTGATTACAGTGGACTACTATTCAAATTGTTGAGAGGTCAATGCCCTGGCTGATACAAGAAACAAATCACTGACTAGCAAACTGAAGGCCCACTTTGCAAGATATGGAATTCCAGGCACTGCATCCACTGACAACAGACTCCAGTTTGCCTCAGAAAAACTCAAGGAATTCTTGGATTCAAGGTACCTCCCTCCCCCCCCAGCATACCCACAGAGTAATGGTAATGTGGAGTCAGCTGTGAAAGCAGCTGATTCCATTACACAAGGCTGTTTCTTCTGGTTCAGACTCCTCGTTGGCATTCTTGTCACACTGGGATACCCCATCACAAAGGTGCCAGAACAGTCCAGTGCAGGCAAAATCCTCCTACCGATGATGGGAGACCTGTTGCAGCCAGAAGAACAGAGATGGCCAGCAATCAGAGAAAGCAGGCACTAGAATACGATAGATCAGCCAAGAACTTACCAGCCCTTGAGACAGGTGCTTCTGTGAGGATCCAGCCATTAGAGAGACAGCAGAGGAGTTGATTGAAGGAGTCATGAGGAGTACAGGTCATACGAGGTCACTGCACAAGAGGGATAGGTGACCTGAAGGAACAGAAGACACTTACGAGCAAGCAGACACATCATTCGGAGCGTCTACAGAGATCACCAGAGAGCAGAGAGACAGAGAGTCATCCAGAGGCCAACCCCTCAGAGAGGGTAGAGATTCCACAGAGAGTGAGTTTGCTGAACTCGGAGACAGGTGACAGGAAGACTGATGACTCCCAGTGCAGCTGCCTGTTAAGTACACAGCTGGTTACATAGTTTGGTGTGTAATAAAGATGAGACTCCAACTTGGCTATGTGCTAGCAACCTCTAGTTCAAAGGACTTGGGGTGAGGGGCGCCGGAGCGTCAATTATTTGTTTTAAAAATTTATATTAAAACGTTTGTAAAATAAGGAAGATGTTTTGTAATCAGTGGAACTGGAGGCAGAGGACTCATGTTCCCTGGAGACACCCTTATTGAGAGGACACCTGAGGAACAGGGAACATGGGGAGTTAGGCTGGGAGCAACTCAGCCACATAGACAGAGCAGGACATAGGGCTTAATAAAGTTCCCTTGTTCACCTTAACCTCCATGCAGTATCACTGTTTGTGAATGAGACAGTTATCATTCTACCCCTTGCTAGCATTAGAGCCATGTTGTTCCCATGTACCTCAACTCAGTGAAAACACCAGTCATTTATTTGATACATAACAAAGAGTGATGGCGTCTGCCTGGAATAGATTGTAACATGCTGGCCAGTGTGCCTGCATGCAGGGGCGGCTCTATGTTTTTTGCCGCCCCAAGCACAGCAGTCAGGTGGCTTTTGGCGGTCACGTGGATTCGGTGGCATGCCTGCGGGACGTCCGCCGGTGCTGCTCCTTCAGTATCTCCCACTGGCACGCCACCGAAGGCAGCCTGACTGCCGCCCTCACGGTGACCGCCGGGCCGCCCCCCGCGGCTTGCCGCCCCAGGCATGCGCTTGCTGCGCTGGTGCCTGGAGCCGCCCCTGCCTGCACGCTGCTATTCTCTCCTGGAGCCATTGAGGATTCAGCTGTGTCAGGCCCTACACTATTAACAGAGACTTTCCTTTAGCTCAAGTGATAGGAGCCTGTGCTTGAGGAAAGGGGGGAATCTGAGTGCTAGTACTGTTGCCATAAAGCTGTGAGAAGCAGCAGTGTGGAGCACAGTGACAACAGTGAAGTATCTGTGTGGCTACAGATGTGTTGCAGTGCAACACTTTGGGGCAATGAGTTCTATATCAGAGGAGCAAATTAATCCCCCCCACCCCAGATAGCAATTAGCTGGTAGAAAGTGAGAACAATTGCAGTTCTATGTGTTTTCTACACTATACGCTGAGTGAGTGGGCAGGGGTCTGGGACCCAACAGCCTGTGTCATTTTTCAGCAGTACGGTGGGAGATGGCCAGAAAGAGAGAGCAGTCTGCTGTGTGGTACACCTGTCAAAATTGCATATTGTGTGAGGAATGCCTGCTGCCCTTTTGCTGATCCTGCATCCTGGAAAAGGGCCAGAATTGCTTCGACAGGGCCTTTGAAACTGCTCTCCTCTGACTGCAACCAGCCTTTTTTTAACCTTGGCGTGCTTGATGTCAGCCTTTCCTACGCAGCAGGGCAGGAAGGGATCATGAGGAGAACATTCTCTGCTCACATGGCTCGGGGCTGAGCGGTTTCCTATTACATGTGATTATAAAGAAGCATTTGTTGTGAACTGATGAATTGCAGCCGAGCTGAGGACTCGGCAGTTAGCGCACCTGGGGTTATCAGCTGTATTTTATTTTTTGTTAAACTTGCAAAATCTATTTATACATCAAATATTGCAGCATATTTTCGTCAGACTGTTTGGTGTGGGACTAGGAAGAGAGGGGTGGGTTTGCCTCTGCTGAAGCCAAAAAATTGTCTTGAAGCTTTAAAGTGATACAGATCCTCCAGTTAGGTCAACAAAAAGTTGAACTGATGTGATCTAAGATTTCAGAAGCTGGGAGTAAATAGGGAACTGCGGCAGAATGCAAAGCCTAATAAACATATGGAATAAGTTACTGGGGAAGACGATTGAAGCAAAGTGTATAAATAAATTCAAGAGATGGCTAGATTTTTCTCAAGAGAAGAAAAAGACTTGAGGGGGTCTAGTTGAAAAAGCAGGAAGGAGGGATTAAGATAAAGCAAAAAGAGGCAGACATGCTGGGCCAAGAGCCCTTTGTCTGTTCCTGCCTTTCTTAACCGTAACAGATATTAATTTAATTAAAATATGGGGAATGACTACATTAGAGATCAGCAGCGGGCTAATAGCAAGCAGAACTAGAAGTAATTGTGATTTACCCAGCAGCTGGGCTGCAGAAGCAAATAAAATGTTGATGTTGAAAGGAGCATAAAACATACAGTCATGAACCACAACCTCAGCCACCACAATCTCAAATTAGCAAATCAATGTGACTGGGACATGTGAGTACTGTGAGACCTAGTGGAGAACAAATAATCATGGTGGGTAAAATTCACCCCCTCTGCAAAGGACCAGCAGAAAGCCTATTCAATGCTTAAATCCCACTTAAACCCAAAGTAGGACTTAAGTGATGCACGGGCCTTTGACTGTCCCTCTACACAGGGGATGAAGTTCACTCTTGCCAAAGTGAATAGAATGTAAGGACACAGAGTGTGGTCAGCAGAACAGAAAATCCTGGATGCTAAAAGCACACGGAAGTAAACTCAAGAGATGACTCCTGCTGTGTTGGAAACATGGAAAATCATTCCATATCCTTTACCCTCGTGTAAACATCATCTTAACAATAATATTTTCCCTTCCTGTTTTGTGCCTCCTCCTTTGGCAGTGGTTAATCCCATAAGTGCATCCTTTTAATTTTCAAGCTTTAAAAAATGGATAATTAGGAGCACAATTAATGCCACTGTTTTAAAAAGGGGTTGATGGAATGAATTTAATAAATTAGGCCCCAACCTGGCAAGTAACATACTGAGTCCCTGTGAGAGCACAGGGCTCCACCCACACAGATAGAGACACATGCCAGATCAGGGGCTTCGTAATGAGACTGCAGTGCCTTAATTGGAGATGTCTATATATGCCTTGCCTATATTCAAAGTTGCACTGATCTAACTAAAGGTGTGATTTTTAAGTGACTGACTTAAACCTGTGCAAAAGCCTGTGTGGACACTCTTATTCTGATTTAAACCAAGTTTATATTGATTTATCACCCTAGATCCTGCAGTTTTTTGCAGGTTTTCCAACATTAGCTGTAGTTGGTTAGTAGTCTGTCCAAGTAAGGCAATATCATCCTCATACCCAGTGCTGGCTCCAGGCACCAACTTGGCAAGCAGGTGCTTGGGGCGGCCACTCCAGAGAGGGGCGGCAGGTCCAGCTATTTGGCAGCAATTCAGCGGCCGATCCCTCACTCCCGCTCAGAGCGAAGGACCTTCCGCCGAATTGCCGCTACAGATTGCGATCGCGGCTTTTTTTTTTTTTTTTTTTTTTTTTTTGCTGCTTGTGAGCCAAGCCCTGCTCATACCTGAGATCCTCTAAAGATGAATCTTTAAATTTCATACCTCCTACATTCGCCTCAGTCAGCTTTGTCATCAGATAGTCTATGAGAACATTAAATAACATATGTGAGCGAATGCATCCCTGGTGTACCCCTCAATTCACTGAAAACCAGTCTGTAACGCATCTGTTGACCCTCAACTAGCTAAATGTACCATGGAATAGTTCCTCCACAAGGTACACTAAGTCCTAAGATACCCCATACTGGCGTAGCAGTATCCAAAGTGCTGATTGAGGAACTGAGTCAAAAGTGGCAGCAAAGTCTGTGCATGCAGCCAATAAAATAGAAATGAATGAGCTGCCTATGGTATATGTAGATGGCAATGACACTGAATGGATGAATAGTTTTATCTAGCTGGATAGTTGCCTGACAGAAGGAGGTTCTCTAGACTAAATAAGTCACATGTCAGATTGGTCTTGTGTCAATGGCATGTCAATGTCTTCAAAGGCCTCTGGGCCACAGGATGTCTATGTGACAACTAAGATACAAGTGTTCAACATGGTAGCAATGACAACTCCGTTATATGGAGAAGACACATGGAGGTTAAAAACCCCTGAGAAGAGGAAACTCAACAGTTTTCAGTGTCAAGTTACAACATATTCTTAACCTCCATTGGCTTGGTTTGTGGGTGTTTGTCATGAACGAGGCGGTACTTAGACGATCTGGGCAAGTTGCAGACTTGCATCAGATTAGAACAAGACGACTGCAATGGTGGGGTCATGTCCAATGTGCAGAAAAATTATGCCTCTACACAAGGTTCATAGAGCTGAGGTCAAAGGAAGCAGAGCATGAGACCAACCAGGAAAGAGGTTGGAAGATGCAATTTTGAGGGATTTAAAAAACCTAAATCTTCCTGTGCTGATTCTTGCTGAAGGAAGAAGGCTTGCAAGGGACCATTCAAGAAGTAGCCGTGGTGACATGTAGAACAGACATCAAAGCCATGTGAGGCTGCAGCTGCTCTGTTATATGGACCTAGCATAACTCAATTCCTTATTGAAGTAAGCTAAGTAGATGGTCTGAATCAAATTAAGAATGTCCCCACTATGTTTTGGACCCGATTAACCAAATGTGGGGCTTAAATTGATTTACAGTTAAAACCAACAAGGCCTCACACTCACATTTAATAGCAACAAGCCCTCACAGTCTTCTCTAGCCACGGCATTATTTCTTTTAAAAAAATAAAAACAAAACAAAAAATCACTGTTATAGAAAATGGCACAGAAGAGCAACAAAGTTAATCCTCGATAGAAACATACTTTGTAGAGATACAGTAGACTCTTTCTATTCAACGTTGCATCCAGATTCCATTATAATCCCTATTTTTAAGCTCCCCTATAACATCTGACTGTAAAATTGGTTTGGTCTGAAAATTATCTTGTTTAATTTGAAGGCTTAAATTAAATTTTTTTGGAAAGGCTGAACAAAATTGGTCAAACTATTTTTCAGTTACAGAGAGACAAGGTGTGTGGCATAATATCTTTTATTGGACGTGTCTCTCTAATATTTTGGGACCAACACAGCTACAACACTGTAAACAATTTAAGTTTCAGGTCATTTAAAAATAACTTACCTTGATTTGAAAATCTCCCTTGCCTACCTTTTTAAAATGTCCCTGTACTTTACTAATGTTTTGCTAATACATCTTCAAGCTTTCCATATAGGTAAATCTCTTTGAAAATTGTTGACAGGATATCTTTAAAAAACAATGTGGAGTAATTAAGTAAAGTTGAGATGGAAAGAGAATGAAAATTTTGCCCTCTACTGGCTGGTTGCGGTTTAGACAGAACCTGAGTGTCCTATATCAGTGTTTCTCAACCTTTTTCATATCAGGGACTGGCTTATTGCCTTCCTAAACTGTGTCAAGGGGATCTGAGGGACCGGCACTGGTCAATGGATAGCTCATTGAGAAACACTATCCTACCCTACATGAGTTCAATAGGGGTATGTCTACACTGTGA
Source organism: Trachemys scripta elegans (assembly GCF_013100865.1). NCBI lineage: Eukaryota > Metazoa > Chordata > Testudines > Emydidae > Trachemys > Trachemys scripta. The sequence goes on along the minus strand of NC_048298.1, from coordinate 197,539,515 downwards.
TGAAAGGCCTGCAACATGGCCATGGCTGGCCAGGTCAGCTGACTTGGGCTTGTGGGGGTTGGGCTGTGGAGCTGTAAAATTGCAATGTCGACATTTTGGGCTTGGGCTGGAGCTTGGGTTCTGAGACCATATGACAGGGGAGGGTCTTAAAGCCTGGGATCCAGTCCAAGATTGAATGTCTACACTGCTATTTTTAGCCCCACAGCTTGAGCCCTGCAAGCCTGACTCAGCTGACCTGGGCTCTGAGACTTCAGTGCCATGGGTTTTTTATTGTAGTGTAGATGTACCGTCAGTTTTCTCTCAGGTCATACAGCAGAGGCCTATAGCTTTGAAGTTAAAGGACCAAGGGTCTAATCCTGGCTTACAGTCTTGTGTAACAAAACAAATATAAGTTTGGGCCCTGATCCTGCAAACACTTACGCACTTATGTAACTTCACGCCCATAAGTAATCCCATGACTTCAACAGGATTACCTGCCTGCGTAAAACTAAACATGTATAAATATTTTCTGGACCAGGTCTTTGTTTTGCAATAATGGATTTGTCACAGAGTGATCCCTAACTATGTCTTCTGCATAGAAAGAAACATTGGTCATGCCAGTTTTTGAGTTACAGGTCATTAAATGTACAGTCCCTCTGCAGCAGCTCCACAGATAAGAATTCAATTCTAAGCCCTGTACGCACTTAAACCTTTGAATAGGAACTGGAGCTTTGTTCTTTACTTTCACAGCACATTTTGTAAAGAAACTTTGGAGGCACGTGGACAAGTGAGTTTTACAATGTGAAGTTCTGATTCAGCAGCTCATCCCTACTCAGTAAAGAAGTTAAGTCCGTGCTTAATTTTAACTTCAGGGGGGCCTTAGCCCCACGCTGAATTAGGCCTAGATGCTTAAAATGGCTTCTTCTTTTTTTGTTTATGTTACAGGCTGTATAATTTTTTTGGATCCTTCTAGGTAAAAGAAAAACTGATTGTACAATTTCAGAAGAAATATATAAAGAATAGATTACAAGAAATTCATTTTATTGTTTTGACTTTGACATATGTGCTACCAAGTCCAAAAGGCCTGATGGATACTGTATAAAATCTATGCAGGGCAAAGAGAAGCAGGAGAGAAATGGGAACCCTGTAGGTGCCTCCTAAGATCCACTGAGCAGTGCAGGACATGGGTAGCTGGGGTCCACATTGCCACTCGGACCTTGGGAGACTGGCAATGTGAACGAGGGGAAATTGGGGGTCCTGCAGAGTTCCTAATCCCCAGAGATCAGGGAGGAAAAGTAAACTAGGGACCCAATTGATGTGTTACATTGGCTTTTCTTCCTCCACGTGAAATAATGAATGGGGGAAATCTGGGTGTTTCTAGAGTGTGGAGTATCTGATGTGTAATGCTGTATTCACTTAAGGCCTTGTCTACACTGGAAACCTTCTGTGCAGTAAAGCAGCTTTCTGAGTTGTAACTCCTGAGGTGTACACACTGCCAAGCCACTTAGTGTGCAAAAAATGTGCGGTTGAAGTGCTGTAAAAAACCCACCCCGATGAGAGGCGTACACCAGGGGTACAGCACCACGGTGCCAGTAGACACCCTGGTTGATTACAGTGCTGCGATTGGCCTCTGGGAGGTGTCCCAGAGTGGCTGTTCTCACTTCTCTGGTCATCGCTTTGAACTCTACTGTCCTGCCCTCAGGTGACCAACCATCATCCCCACCCCTTAAATTCCTTGGGAATTTCCTGTTTGCTTGGTGACGTGTGCAGTGGTCTCAGTGCATCTTTCCAGGTGTTCATGCCTGCTCCATGCACCAGGCGATCCCCCGCTTGGAGCAATGCCGAGCTGCTGGAGAGAGGAAGCTGCATTTGGAGAGAGGAGGCTGTCCAGTCCCAGCTACGCTCCCCCCAGTCCAGTAGGAATTATGATCCCTACAGACAGATTTCAGGATACATGACAGAAAGGGGCCATGACCGGGACACACTGCAGTGCAGGGTCAAATTCAAGGAGCTGTAGAACGCCTACCACAAGGTGCGGGAGGCAAACCGCTGCTTTAGTGCTGCCCCCACAAGCTGCCAGTTCTACAAAGAGCTGGATGAGATACTCAGTGGCGACCCCACCTCCACTGCGAAGGCCACTGTGGATACTTTGGTGGCTCGTGTGCCAGTCGAGAGTGGACTGAGCCAGGAGGAGGAAATCTTGGATGAGGATGTGGAAGGGGAGAGGGACCCAGAGGCAGAGGACGACTCGGAGGTCGGAGATGCATGCAGCCAAGAGCTCTTCTCTACCCCGGAGGAGGCTAGCCCGTCACAGCTGTCAGATCTTGGTGAAGTGCAAACAGGAGAGAAGGCCCCTGGTAAGTGGCTTTGATTATGGGAATCACTGAAGCGAGTTGTTGGGGGCAGGAGGGTTGCAGAAAACAGGCTTGTGTCTGTATGATGCGCGTACCACCACATGCCTAGTCTGAGTGGCGGAACAGGATGTTGATTGACTCCCTAAGAGATCTCCAGGAAACTCTCATGGAGATACTGGGCAATCCACTGCCACAGGTTCTTTGGCAGAGCTGCTTTGTTTCTTGCCCCATAAAGGGTAACTTTCCTGCACCACTCTGCCGTCACTTGGGGGTGGTGGGGCGGATGGACCATTGCTGCACACAGGCGAGCTGCATAAGGGCCAGGGCGGAAGCCGCAGTCTTGGAGAAGACCCTCCCTTGATTTCCTGCTCACCCTCAACAGTGAGATACTTTCCATAATGAACAAAGCCTGTGGAAAATGTGGGGATAGTAATGATTATAAGGCCCCCCCCCTACAGTGCTGGCTCTCCCCAAGAGCCATAGGCGACGACTCCATTGGTGCTCTGGGGCTGAAGCACCCATGGGGAAAAATTAGCAGGTGCTCCACACCCACCAACAGCCAAACTCCCCCCTCCTGGCTTCCTTCTCTCCCACCCCCACCTGCAGCATGCTGCATCCCTGCTCCTCCCCCTCCCTCCCAGCACTTCCCACCCCCCACTGCCTAACAGCTGTTTGGCAGCGCTTAGGACTTTCCGGGAGGGAGAGGGCAGAGTGGGGACACAGCGCAGTCAGGGGAGGAGGTGAAGAAGAGGCAGGTCAGAGGCGGGGACTTGGGAGAAGGGGGTGGAATGTGGGCAGGAAGGGGGCAGGGATGGAGTGGGAAAAGGCAGGGTGAGGCAAGGACTTTGGGGAAGGGGTGGAATGGGGGTGGGGCGAGGCCAGTGCAGGGGCAGGAAGAGGTGGGGCAGGGGCAAGGGCAGGGGCGGGGGCGTCGAGACCCACTGGGCAGAGGGGAAGTCAGTGCCTATGGCAAAAGCCACCTGCCCAGTGTACAGTACGGTCCTGGAACACTGATTTCCCCTGCCCCTGTGGCTACTCAACATTTTGGGGGTCTTGTGGCTCATGTGTGCTTGCCTGGGGTATGCCAGTTAGTGACAGGTATGTGAATAGTGGCTGTGTTTTAAATCATTTAATCAGTGGTCTGTGTGTTGCAAACAATACTGCTTCTGTAAAATGCTGCATTTTGGCTTCACAGATATGACCTTGGGAGCCCAGCCTCCTTCTTTGTTATCGCCAGCTGAACGGCTGCGCGGAATTAGAAAGTGGCCATGAAGAACTAAGGAGGACTTTCTACGTGACATTATGATGTATTCCGTGGCCAAAAAAGAAGAATTGAAGCAGTGGCAGGACAGCAAGAAGAGGGACCGAAAGAGAACGCGGTGCGCCAGAACGAAACCACGGAGCGGCTCTTAAAGTTTATAGAGTGCCAAGCGGACACGCTCCAGGCACTGCAAACTGAGCAGCTCCGCGCCCGCCCTCCCCTGCAGCCACTGTCACACAACTCTTTCCCAGGCGCCCTCCAGACACTGTCAACACACTCTTATCAACCTCCTGGCTCCTGTCTGTACTCGCTGCATTCCACTCCTGCCCCGTCACAGTCCAGCCCTGCGAACTCCCAGTACCCACTGCACTCAACACCCGTCCCTCTGCAGTTTAGCCCTGCTGAAGTACAGTACCTGCTGCACTGTACTCCAAAGGAGAAGGCTGGATATGATACCTGGACATACACAATCTTTAACCGTCTCTGGACCCCACCTCCTCCTGGGACCCTTCCTTCCCCCATCCCCCACAGTGCTGATGTGTTTTTCTATTTGTCTCTCTCCTCCGGTTGTTGTTTTTTAATAAAATAATTGTTTTGGTTTGAAAGCAATCTTTTTATTCCATTAATGGAAAGCAAACAGAGCCTGGCAAAGCAAAAGGAAATTTTCTAAACCTTCATATTGCATCATCTGCACCAATCACAATCACCTCCTAGTATTACAAGCACTGCGTTCCTGAGCATAGCAACAAATATTAGTGGCTTTCAGCTTCAAATTGCTGTCCTGGTCTCTGACTGTTCAAATTCAGCCTCCAGGCGCTGAGCCTCAGTGGTCCAGCCCTGAGTGAAGCTTTCACCCTTCCCTTCACAAATATTATGGAGTGTACAGCACGCGGCTATAAGCATAGGAATATTGTCATCGGCCAGGTCCAACCTCCTATACAGGCAGTGTCTGCGGGCCTATAAATGGCCAAAAGCACACTCAACAGTCATTCTGCCTTTGCTCAGCCTGCTGTTGAACCGCTCCTTGCTGCTGTCAAGGTGCCCTGCGTATGGCTTCATAAGCCACAGCATTAAGGGGTAGGCAGGGTCTCTCAGGATCACAATGGGCATTTCAACTTCCCTTACGGTGATCTTCTGGTCAGGGAAGAAAGTCCCAGCTTGCAGCTTCTTGAACAGGCCAGTGTTCTGAAAGATGCGTGCGTCGTGCAGCTTTCCAGACCAGCCTGTGTTAATGTCCGTGAAACACCCATGGTGATCCACAAGTGCCTGGAGAACCATAGAGAAATATCCCTTCCGATTAATGTACTCAGTGGCTAGGTGGTCTGGTGCCAGATTGGAATATGCATGCCATCTATCGCACCTCCGCAGTTAGGGAAGCTCATTTGTGCAAAGCCATCCACAATGTCTTGCACGTTGCCCAGAGTCATGGTCTTTCGGAGCAGGATGTGATTAATGGCCCTGCACACGTCCGTCAACACAAATCCAGTGATCTACTTTCCCACTGTGAACTGGTTAGCGACCGATCGGTAGCAGTCTGGAGTAGCCAGCTTCCACAGTGCAATCACCACGTGCTTCTCCAATGGCAGGGCAGCACTCATTCTCGTGTCCTTGCACCGCAGGGCTGGGGCAAGCTCATCACACAGTCCCATGAATGTGGCTTTCCTCATGCGAAAGTTCTGTAGCCACTGCTCGTCATCCCAGACATGCATCATGATGTGATCCCACCACTCAGTGCTTGTTTCCCAAGCCCAAAAGCGGCGTTACACTGTGGTCAGCACCTCCGTAAATGCCACAAGCAAGCTTGTGTCCTAGCTAGGAGGAGATCAATGTCGAGCTCCTCTTGCCTTTATAGTTTATAAGGAATAACTCCACTGCCACTCGTGACTTGTTAGTGAGAGCGAGCAGCATATCAGTCAACAGTTTGGGATCCATTCCTGCAGACCAAAGAGGCAGAGCGCGCAGTACACAAACCATTGAAAGATGGCGCGAAATGTGGACGGAAGCCCAGGGATTGCTGGGATGCAAAGCAATGCATCCTGGGGCATTGGGACAGGACCTAGGATGCTCCATGACCCGCTCCGCCTTCCCACAACTCTTAGCAGCAGAAGAGGAAGAGATGCTCTGTGGGATAGCTGCCCAAATTGCACCACTCTGAATACCGCTGCAAGTGCCACAGTGTGAACACGCTTTTGCACAGGCAGCTGATAGTGTGAACACAGAACAGCAGTTTCCCTTCAACGCTCTCTGAGTGGCACTATAACTGCCGGTGATGTAACTCTGCCAGTGTAGACATACCCTTAGCTAGAGCGGGTAGCTGGTGGGTAGATGTATGCACTGTGGGGGTGGGTAGCTGGTGAGTTTATACCCAGTTCTGGAACTGTATATAGTGTCTTTTGGGTGGGCATAAGAGGGATTCTGGTCTGGATTGAGTCTGAATACGAATATGGGGGCAGAGTTAAGATGTGTATGTCTGGAATAGCTATAACATTTTACACATTCACAGTTAAGAGATTGTGTGAACTGTGAGTATATCCAAATCTACTCATCTAGGTTCATATATGACCCCAACTCTTCCTGTAAATACCTTCCCATAACTATTTCAGTACATTTTAAATGCCTAGGTTTTTTTTTTAATTGCAGTGTTCCTTAGTGTATGTACATAGTATTAACTTTAACTTAAAGTTAACAGAAGGGTTTGGTTTATTTAACAAGCGAGCCAGGCATGAAGCAGACAATGGTTCCAGACTCCCTCGAACACTGGGAAAGTTCAGATCCAAACTCCGCACCTCAGACGCATTGCACAATCCATGACATACTAGTTCAAATGCCAGAGTAGTAGTATTATTTGGAACCATCAAGTTGTACAGTAATTATTTATAACTGCATGGTTTTATTTTCCTTGGCCTCCTCATCCCTCTCCTTCCTATTGTTTGGGACATTCACTTGTGTTGAGTTAGACTATAAACTCTTCAGGGCAGGAACCATGTTTCCACATATGCGTGTGCTTGTGTTGCATAGAACAATGGGGTTTGATCCTGATCTGGCTGCTCCCGGATGACAAGTAATAATAATCAGGCCTCTCTCTGCAAAGTGCAATACGGGTACACAACACCTTTGTGCAAATGTTAAATAGGGAACACAGTGGTCATCAAATGACCTATTGTGCGGACACTGAATTGTCAGAGACAATTAAATTGCAGTGGATTTGAAGAGCTCACTGCTACCCTGTTTGCTTAGTGGCACTTCCATTTGAGAATGTCAAGCCTTGACACATCAGACTTGTCTATAGGGCAAACCAAGCCCTGTGGAATTGTCCAGCTGACATGCATCTTTCCTCCTGCTCCTCTTCCATGACAACAAATATAGGAACAATGATTAGTTTCAGTTTAGTTTTGCATATAGCAAGTTACTGCCTGCATGCACATTATAGTCTATACTATGCAAGGTAATATTTTGATATTAAATGAGGAACACTGAATATTCTGTTTTTTTTATATAATATATATATATATATAAGTTCAAGTTCCCTTTCAATCTTGTGTTTACAAAATCTAGATCTTGTGCCTAAATCAGTCACCTTGGCCCTTTACCATCTGTTAGGGCTTTACATGCAGTGAGCCAGACTGAAAACGAAATCCGTCAGCAACCTGTCTGCTTCCTTAGGAGTCCTTTCCACAGCTTCTATGCTGCACCTCAAGGCTGAGAGCAAACAACTGCAGGGCAATGGAGTTTTCAGCGTGTTTGCTTTTCTACATCCTTCTACAGTAGGCTGGTAATTGCAGAATATTTGAAGGAAGAACAAAAAGGAAGGTCAAGATCCCATTTCCCCAGTATGCTGCTCTTCCATGATCCATCCACACCTGTGTATTTTACATGACATGAGTCAGCAATAAACATGACCTTACATTGACCTTGAATTGTGCAGATTCAAAAGAAAAAGTTCTGGAATACTTTTCGTGCTCAGTGGTTGACAGCTCTTTCCTAGAGCTGCGGCCTACAAAGAGGCATATCTATTGGTTTAACAGAACCTTTTATGAAGAGGTCTGCAATTGACCATAGTCAGGCGAGGACTTGTCAATCCTTGTGTCAGTAACCACTAGCTACCAGCTTTTGTAATTCAGATGAGGACGCCCCACCTTGTCTGCTCCATTATTGGGCTCCTAATATTTGGCAGCCATTGGTAGCGTTGATTTGTTTTTATCCTGGAACTGGCTGTCGTTTTGGTGCTGCAAAGACCTTTAAGGTTCAAATTCAAAGCAGTTCAAATGCACAGACTCTTGTGATTAAAAGTGTTAAAAAAATTTCCTGTGTAATATATGCCTGTCAGCCTCAGAGCACTGTATTAATGACAGTTATGAATATAAGGGGTTGATTTAGGACTCTTCTGTGTCAGAACAGCAGCCCCAGCAGAAGGCCATGGGTCTCCTTGGCCCTTCTCCCTTTGCCCGCTCTCTCCTACCAGGCCACGCAGGAGCCCTCACTTTTCATTTCCCCCCACCACTGGTGTGGGGACTCAGCACCAGTAGGATGAGCTCCAGAAGTGACCTAAAAAGCTACCGCCACAGACCCCAGCCTACCCCCACCAGCCTCCTGCCATTACTGGAAGCTTCAGACTTGAACTCTTGTCCCTTTCACATGGGTCGCTTTCCTCTCTGACTCTCAAACTCAGGCCTGGTCTACACCACCAACTTGTGTTGATAGAACTGCGATGCTGTTATACCGACTTTGCTCCCAGTGTAGACAGCACCATGTTGACAGGAGGTCGTCTCAGGGAGGTGAAGTACCTACGCTGATGAGAGAAACTCTCCCATTAGCTTAGGTAGCATCTTCACTCAGTGCTATAGTTGCGCTGCTGCTGCCCTGTACGTGTAGACATGCCCTCACTCTGCTTCACTACCCCATTCTCTCTGCCCACTCCTGCTCCCCCACATCCTCGCTGACATTGCCCCCCTTCCCTTCTCTTTCATGTTCCTCCATCTTCACTATCTCGTCTCCTCCCCTCGACCCCTCTCTCCATCCCTTCTTCTCCCCACATCCGTGTGCATAGGTGCCGACTCTGTGGGTGCGCCGGGGCTGGAGCACCCATGGGGAAAAATTCCCACCGGCAGCCAACCTCCTTCCCCCCCACCTTCTCCTCCCCCTCTCCCTACCCCCAAGCATGCCACCCTGCTCCTCCGCCGACCTCCCAGCATTTCCCGACTGGCTGCCGCCAAACAGCTGTTTGCACACTCTGGGAGTGCGGGATGGGGGGAGAAGCGAGAACGTGGCACGCTCAGGGGAGGAGGCAGGGAAGATGTGGAGCCAGGGCAAGGATTTGTGGAAGGAGTTGGAATAGAAGCATGGAGGGGGCGGAGTTGAGGTGGGGACTTTGGGGAAGAGATTGGAATGGGGGCAGGGCAGGGAAGGGGCACGGAAAGGGTGGGGCCTCATGGAAGGGGTGGAGTGGGAGTGGGGGTGGGATTTGGGGGCAGAGGGGGGATCGAGCACCAGTGGAAAAGAGGGGAAGTCAGCGCCTATTTCTGTCTCCACCAGTCCCTGCACCATAAGCAGCCAAAAACAGTTTGCACTTTGCATGTCTTTCCCCCACCTTTTCCATATCTTGTCTATTTAGATTGCAAGCCCCTTGGGGGAGGGACTGTCCTTCTCCTCTGTGTGTGTGTGTGTGTGTGTGTATGTGTGTTCACACGTGTGTGCATGTGCCCCAAAGATAATAGGGCCCTGATCCTCGATGGAACCTTTAGCCATAAATAATAATAGTAATATTGCCAAATATTTGTAAACAGCCTCCGGAGCCTGGATGAGATAAAACATTTCTCGGCATTTTCTGCCAGCACAAACAACATAAATTACAGAATTAGTAACACAAAGTATCATAACTGTCCTTGCTCTGCAAAAATAAGTTGCGTCTCAGCAGTCTAGAAGCATCATAAGGGCAGTTTAAAACAGCAACAAGAACAACACTGACAGAATAGGGATAAGACAAAATACAATCCAATTAGCTGTTTCGTTGCCTAAATTGTGATAGCTTCAGACCCAACTTTCTGGCTGTCTATATACAGTTCAGGCTGGAACTCCCTCGATCAATGGGGCTTACACAATGAACATTCTCTCTTCAATGTGACATAAGCAAAAAGGGCCTGCCTGGCATTGGGTACATATGCATAGTCCCACAGCAGAATCAGAAGGACAATGTGACCCTAAAGGAATTATTTTGCCTGGGTCAATCTTTCCCAAAATGTAGACAAGGCTTTAGTGGCCAGAGCTGTAACTGTTAGTTAAACCTGCTTTTGAATTTTAGGGAAAATGTACCCAATGCACAAAGGACTTAAGGGTCATTTTCCTAATGTGAGACCAGTCTGCGAGTACAGTATGTTGTTCACATTCACGGAAGGAATCTTATTAGATTGAAACTATTGCACTACAAGTCCTTTGTCCACTTGTGCACATTGTGTGGAGAATTGTTCTGTGATCATGCTTGCTTGCTTCTTCATAGAATCATAGAAATATAGGGCTGGAAGGGGCCTTGAAAAGTAAAGTCCAGGCCCCTCCTCTGAGGCAGGACCAAGTAAACCTTCTTGATGAAGCGTAGATAAATATCTGCCCAGCTTTTGGCAATAATACTTTTCACCTTTAAGCACTTTACAGGCATGTACTGTAGGAGGTAATAGCTATGCTTTACAGATGATGGGGAAACTGAGTCAGAGAGACGTTGTGTCTAGCCCAAGGCCCCAGAAAGTAATCAGCATCAGACCAGAACTGGAACTCTGGTATTCCTGCCTCCCAGTCCTGTGCAAAGTCCTGATAAAACAGCTGTTTGCCTCTCTCTTTAGTTTCTCTCTATATATGGAAACTATTGTTCTAACTTCCATTGTGTGTGAATGTGGTGAAAAGTTTCTTACAATATTTTTGCAGCATTTGAAAGCTGACTCTTAACTCCTACCAAACTAGATGGGGCTGGATTGCTTTGGGTTTGCCATGAAAACAAATCATTTGTAACCAGGGGAAATTAGACGAAGGTTTCTGACCGTCAGAGGGGTGAAATATTGGAACAGCCTTCCGAGGGAAACGGTGGGGGCGAAGGACCTGTCTGGCTTTAAGATTAAGCTAGATAAGTTTATGGAGGGAATGGTTTAATGGGATAACATGATTTTAGTCAAATGAACAGCGTGCCATCGCTGGTAAATAGTATCAATGGCCAATGGGGGTCTGGCTGGAGAATCTTGCCTACATGCTCGGGGTTCTACTGATCGCCATATTTGGGGTCGGGAAGGAATTTTCCTCCAGGGTAGATTGGCAGAGGCCCTGGAGGTTTTTCGCCTTCCTTCGCAGCATGGGGCAGGGGTCACTAGCTGGAGGATTCTCTGCTACTTGAAGTCTCTAAACCACAGGATTTGGGGATTTCAACAGCAGAGTCAAGGGAAAGGGGTTGGGACGGCTTTGTGGCCTGCATCATGCAGGAGGTCAGACTAGATGATCATAATGGTCCCTTCTGACCTTAAAGTCTATGAGTCTATGAAAGGATATGTTTCATTCTTTAAAAGGCAGGGTGGTGGATTATAAAAAGATTTTCCACCGAGCGGTGAAGTCAAAGTTGTAGAGAATCTTACACACATGCTCAATAAGACTCTTTCCTGTCGCTGTAGATATTCTGCACAGAAAACTCGGTTGGGATAAACTAACCTCACCTCTCCTTTTAGCAAAGACAATATACAATGCTGCCTTTTTCTTTTCTTGATGCTGACACAAAAAAAGAAATTGTTTAAAAGTTCCTTTAGTCTGTTACAAAGGAAAAAAATCCAGGAATTCATGTAGTTTTCCCGGAACTAGCACGGTCTTTAGAACTGAGATCACATAGGGAGCCAGGAACTCCTACTTTCTAATCCCAGCTCTACCATTGACGCTGAGTGATTCACTTAGACCAAAATGTTCTCAGGTCCATTAATGTGGGTATCTTGGCTTTTGAGTGCCCAGCTTGGTACATGTAGGCCCTAGCGTCTTCACAGTATCTAAGCTATCTGGTTTTAGGGTTTCATAGCACTATTGCTCACAGTAGTAACAGAGCATCTTCTGTATACAATAGATAGCAATAGTGAAGTCTCTAGTGAACTTCATAAAGTCTCTGTCTTTTCTCCCTTTTGGGGACAAATTCAGATGTAATTTGTCAAAGGTGTTAAGCACTCAATCAGGTATTACCTGTCAGATTGGCCATAAGAAAATACAGAAGTACATAAAACTAGAAATTATGCTAAAGACAGTAATATTGCCATGGTTCTTTAAAGGGGAAAAGTTGAAGGGAAACTTAAGGACCACAAAAAAGCCAAATGTGGCAACACTTAAATGGAGAGATGCCATAAAGTTTTATTACCACCTTCTTGGGAAGGCCGGTATGGTAACTCATTTGTGATTCCACTATTTGTGAGTAACGTGATAGTCCCAAACTTCTAGCAATAAAATCTTTATAGCATCCTGTACCTTCACTCATTCTTTCTATATATAACATCCATTTGATTAACTTTGCCATTGCATATTTGCATAATGGGGATGGATGATGTTTGAAGCCTCGGCTATCGTGGGTTGTACAATTTCTATCATTCTGAAGAGGAATTAGACCCAGAACAAAGAACAAGTTGATGGGACAAGTATGTTGCCCTGTAATGAAATAACACTGATGTAGTAACATGACAGTTTGTGAAGAGTAGCCCTCGGGTTTCTGACCTAGACCTATGTTTTCTTTTGAAGATGGTGTCATCATTTTGATCTATTGGTTTCAATAAGAAATCTTTAAATTTGATCATTCCATACATAAACATGCCAATGTTGAGAAACATTTCTAGCACCAGTTTGGAAATAGATTGAGCTGTTAACATCAAAAAGATGGGATGTCTTGATCAATATTATTGTTCTCTTTCACACACACATCCTCTCTGTTTGGCTAAGATCAAGTGCAGTGTCTATACTTATCAGTTTAATATCCGATATATCTTTTTGGGGGGACAATATCCTGTAATACTTAGGGGCTTCTTTCAGGGGTCTCTATCCTGCCTCTGCAGGAGGATGTATCTGATGGTCTAATGGTCTTTTCCATATTTGCCTATGATACTTCCACAACTTTTCCCTCCCTCATTTTCTGTCTGTCTCTCAGGATGTGTGTCTCACTTGTTTTAGAGCATACCATTTTTCTGTTTGGGGAGTACCATGTGCCTTTTCTTGCCATCCGTTCTTCAGAGATTACTGTGGCCCTGCCAGAGCTTGGAGTTGGTGGTAAGACTCTGAATGCAATGGCACCACTTAATCAAATGCTAATTCTGGGCAGTGAAAGAATTGGCTGGAATCTGCAAAGGGTGCTGGCAGCAAGAAAATGCATTGATTCACTCCAAAATCTGCTTTGCAGAGAGCCAGGCTGTGATTTAGAATGTAAAGCTGCATTAAATCACAAAGTAATGTTTGGCTCACACAGAAATCCTTTGTGCCCTTAATGAAGGGAAAAACAGGGCTTTATTCTGAAGCTTTATGTATAATCAGATGCCATGTTGTACGGCTCTGGAAAACACACCAGAAATAATAATTGGGAGGAAATAAAAGGTTTAGTTGAAAACAATATATGATTTAAATAAGAAATAAAAGAAAGTGCATAAGTTTTGAGCATTGGAAGAATAAACTTTTAATTCATTTGCATTGAGATTACACAGGGAGGAGTAGTTTAAAATTATATAAAAACTAGTGTAGATATAAATGAGAGATGACGGTCTTTGGCTAAGGAAATAAGGAGGGGGATAAACTTTATCCCATCAGAAGACCCCAGGGAACTCCTGCCATTGTTGGTGGAGCTGGAAATCCCAGATGCAGTAACTAACAATAAGTTTGCAGATCGCAATGCAAGCCGAACAAAAGGGCATCACTTCTCAGAGCTGCTACCATCTGGGGAATAGGAGGAGGTTAACTGGCACATGACAATGGATCATTAACCAGCAGGTAGCGGGGGGGGGAGGGGGAATCAGAGATTGCTGCCTGGGGCAGACATAAAGGGAATTTAGGGTTTAGGGGGTTAATAGTTTCCAGAGTGCTAGCATTTTAAAGTGAAAACTTCCCTCTGCAACTTAGACAAGGATTTGCTTGTACATATGTCCTGCTGCCCAACTTAAGGAAAGTACTCCTATTCTCTAATTCGTTAATGATCTGCTTATTAGTTCTGATCAGGGAACCACACTGCTGGAAAGATTTGAATTGGCATTGATTTATAACTGTTTACATCCTTACAGCTGCACTTGCCTCCCAGAGAAGGAAAGAGCTGAGAATTAGGATGAAACAGGCAGCCTGACACAGAATGCTGCATTAATGCTGGGTTTTCATTTTCCCCTTTCAATAATGTAGTCCAGTGCAAGCAGTCAAGTTAATGCAGCATATGTATAGGCCATATGCATGCTGGAACCTTGTAGATCATGGAAGCCTGGCTTGATTTGTTGTTGTTTTGTTTTAGAAGAGCTGATTGTGGTTGTTTTTAAAAACAAAAATCGTGCTGAACTCCTAAAAATTAATTCCATTCACTCTTAAGGAATTTTTTTTAATCGCGTAAATTAATTACACCTTTGGAATGTTTCAATATTTCTGTCGGTGTTGTTGCTGAAATCCTCTGGTGCGGCATGGCAACTTGTGGCATAGCAACCCCTTTGCTTACGGTATTGCTGCAAAAAATGTGCCCCTGGTTTGTTTACTGTGTGTGGCGCTGAGACATTTGTTCCGGGCACATATGATGAATACCCCATGTTACCACCTTTCAATGGCCTGCCTAATCCCAGATGGATTTGTTATAGATTTTCATTGAGAGTGACCCAGTTTCTGGATCCTGTCAGAAAAAAAATAACTTTGCTGTCATCCAAGTGATGCATGAGGCAGGTAGACATCAGGTCAGAAAGAAGCTTTAGGTTCCCAGGCCATGGAATGCAATTGGCCTCATTTTGGTGCCATAGCTCCCTCATTTTTTATCGGCATTGTTTACCATTCAACATTTACTAATGATGGCTGTAGTGCCTTCCAGCTGAGGAGCTCAAAGCCCTTTCTAACTACTACTGAATGAGTCGTCACAATACCCCTGAAGGGTAGGTAGATATCGTTCATGTTTTACAAATGGTGGGGCCAGATAGCCCCCACCACGGGAAAGAGACAAAAACGCAGGAAAAATCTACAAGGGCCCTATTGGACATTCCAAAACAGCATCATTTTGAGGGGGAGGGGTTTGAGTCCCAGCAAGGTTTGCAAAGGGAGAAGCCTCCCCACCCTGTGGAAGGGATGCCCCAGATGTGAGGGGGCAGGAGCCATCCAAATGGACAGCTGCCACTCCTGAGCACATGAGGCAAGGTATGCACCAGCAGGTGAAGGACAGGATGGGCTCGTGGTGGAGCTCGGTGCATAGAGACAAAGGATCCATTCCCAGTGCTGTTGGCTTGTACCCTGGCGACGCTGGCAGAAGCTGCCTAGCTTCTCTCCTTGGACGTCCGACATGTAAGTGTCACAGGCACCAAGTGATGACTCATCCGGCTCAGAACACATATCACACTGAAAAGGGAACATGGGGAAGACAGAGCTATGTCTTCATTCCCTTCTCCCAGGTTTAGCTTGTTAAAAACTAGCCTCAAAGTGGTTGATACATGCTGCTTTCAGGCACTCCTTTTTACTAACCCCTCATGTGTCTGTGTTTGTTTATAAAGCTCGCTCTGATCATCTAGGTCTCTCTCTCTCTCTCCTTCCCATATGAAATATGCCTTGTTCTGGGGAGGGGTGCCCCTTCCCTGTTGTTCCCCTGACTCAATCCTCCCTGTAATGCAGCTTCTGCTTTTCAGACTAGTCTGATGCTGTTGGACCCACTCCTTGAGAGTGGGGTTATTCTCAGGCTCTGAGTATGTCTCTCTTCCTGTTGCTTCCCAGCATAGCAAGCTGTGCTCCACTGTGCAACTTGTGTGCGTGCAACCCTGTCTGCTTCTGGGATCTGCATGTCTTAGAAGCACCCAGTGATGGGACAATGTTAATGTGAAATATAAATCTCTCAAGACCAGCTGTGCTGACCCAGTTATCCTGGAAAGAAGGTAGGGGTTGCCGGCTGGCCAAGCCAGGCCAGATCTGGAGATCTCTGCTGGCAGGTCCTCCCACCACTGAACTGTGCTCACTAACCATCAACAAGGACTGGAGACAGGGATATTTCTGATATGCCAAAGGAGGGCCTCACACTCAGCCTGTTCTCCAAAAGCCCCTGGATCATACCCAGTTCTGGCTTTGATCTCCAGTTGAAATTACAGCTTTCACGATTTTCTGGAGATTGGGGGCTGAGCAGGGCCGGCGGCTGAAACCTCGGCTGGCAGGAGCCAGCAGATGGAACCCCAGACCGGCAGCGGGGTCCCGGCCGCCAGCCCGCTCAGCCCGCTGCCGGCCCCACTCAGCTCGCTGCTGGCTGAGTGAACTGAACCCCAGGCCGGCAGCGGGGTCCCGGCCGCCAGCCCGCTCAGCCCGCTGCCGGCCCCACTCAGCCCGCTGCTGGCTGAGTGAACTGAACCCCAGGCCGGCAGCGGGCTCAGTGGTGGCTGAGACCCGCAGCCTGCCATTAAAAAAAAATCAGCTCGCATGCCACCTTTGGCACGTGTGCTGTAGGTTGAGGACCCCTGTACTAGTGTATAGTGTATACTATGTGTACTGTACTTTATGATAATTTTCACTATATGCAATTTTCCTCTTATGCACTGACCTTAGAACCTAACCCCTGCGTAAGATGTGACTCCACTGTATTCATTTTTGAAAGTTTATAATAAGCGATGCTCCAGGAGGAAGGGAGGGAGAGGGAGGGTGCAAGGTGGAAGTTTCGCCTAGGGCGCAAAATATCCTTGCACCGGCCCTGGGCAAACCGACTCTTTTATAGGATGATTTGTGGGGATCTCTGGGAGAAAATCTCCTGGAGACCTCTTCCCTCAAAGCCATCTCGCATGGGAATTTCAGCAGAAAAGGGTGATCTTGGCCTCTGAGATTTATAGGTGGGGAAACTGCATTAGCAGACCTTGTTGTGTGGCTTCAAGAATGTTCGTACAGCATTCTGCATAGAACAGCTCCATGCTCGTTTTAACAATCCCGCATTTGGGAGGAAAATCCCTTTGGCTTGAGTCAAGTCTTCACATCAGGCCATTTGATGCACGTGGCAGGGTTGGACATACAGAAAAGGCAGCAGGGCACGTGCATTTATGTGTGGACATTGAAGTTCACACAGAGGAGCTTCGAACCTGCCCAGTGCAAAGGACAGGATCTTGAGTGAAAGGTAAAGCTCGCAGTGAGAGATGATGTGACTCTGCGTTTGGTGCTTTTAAACTTTACTTTTACAGAAAATCCATAACAAAAATCCTAGGGCGAATTCTTTACTGGTATAATCCATTGATATCAATGAAATTACGAGAGAATTCCGCTCCTCAACTTTAGTGTCATCAGACATTGACAACGGGAAGTGACAAGAACTTCAGGATTCCCATTGTCCAACATACTGCATGCAATGTAGTTGTAGCCGTGTCAGTCCCAGGATATTAGAGAGACAAGCTGGGTGAGGTGATATCTTTTATTGGAACAACTTCTGTTGGTGAGAGCGACACGCTTTTGCGCTTACACAGAGCTTTCTTCAGGCAGTTCTGCTGCTGATGCATTCAGTGTCAGAAAGAGAGTTGCCTGCAGCCAGCGGAAGTAAAGGGGGTGGGATGAGGGGTGTTGGACAGTGTACAATACAGAGCTATTTGTACAAGATAAAAGACTGTTTTTAAAAATCGGAGATTGGTCTTGTGCCCTAATAGAGCATCACATAAATTCCATATTCCTGTATTGTAGTTGTAGCTCTTCGCTTATTCCATTTAAAAGAGTCATTATCTTTGTAATGTTTTGCTGCTTTTGCGAGACAAGCCTGAATTAGCAGCCTATATTAAGAACCCCCTTGAAATTTGGGGGGAGGTTATATCTGGCTTCAGACTCCAGCTGGAATCACTCTTTTAATTACCAGAACCCTAAATACAAACACCTCCTGAACTCAAGGGCAGTTTTTGCATCAAGATCTGAACTTCATAGGTTGGGCCCCATTTCCTGTCTCGATCTCTGTTTTATTTATTTATTGAGAGAGAGAGAGAGAGAAATGAATTGTTTGATTGACATTTGGAGGATTATAGAAGCCAAGTTCTTGGGAATGTGGAAACCTTGCTGCCATTAGTATTCAGGGACAAGTTTTCCTCTTTAGCTCTGGCATGCCTTTTGACACTTAGTGCTAAAGGAACAGCACATTACACAGATTTTGCCATCTCTGTGGGGGAGGAGGTGGCTCCGACCTCCCCCTGTTCAGTTTGTATGACATTGATTTTCATTCCAAGCAAGCTCGTGATTGCTGGCTTAAAAAAATCCCCACACAATTTCTAAAACAGCGTGGCCGTAATCTTACCAGGCATGCACCGTTCCTTCACAATTCAATCCATGAATTTGTGGTAAGATACATTTATGACATCTGTGCTTATTCTGTACGAACACAAGGCCACTCTCCTCCCTGGAGTGTATCACAGTGTCCAGGAACAGCTCTGATTGCCTTTGGTTTTATAAGATGCAGGGAGGCTGAATATGGGGCTCTGACTGGCACTGAGGCTCCTGGCTAAGAAGGAAGCATATGCACTTGGTGGGGAAGGAACAAACAAGCAGGCAGTGGGGAAGCAATTCAGACACGCATCATAGCTGTGGAGAGACTGAACGCTGTTGATAGTGGAGCAAAGAGCCCAAGCCAGCACGCGATGCAGAAAGGGCCTAAGCACCACTGAATCACCTCAGGGTACCCCCATTGAGTGGAATTACCATCCCCATTAAGCATCAGTCATTGCTGTTTAGGCCTTGATCCTGAAAGCCTTTGCAGAGTCAGTCTGCAGGAGGAAGCACATGTTTATTATGCTCCAGCAGAAATGCCAGGGGAAGGGGTGCCTGGGAGCAAGTAAAATGAACTACTAGGTATAGTCCCTCCCACTGAGTGGAAGTCTCCAAACCTCTTGCTCACTCACTCCCTTAATCCTGAGATCAGGGTGTGAAGAGGGTTTAGACAAGCACATGGGCTTTTGTGAAATCCTCAGAATGTAAATGAAGCACTGACACACTCTCTCTCCTCCTTGGCCTGACTCCTGCTACCAGGCCCACAAAGCAGCAGTCTCATTAATGCCTTAACGCTCCTTGTCCTGCTCTTCACATCTTGTCTGACCTTATCTCTGCCACACTATGCAGAATCAAGCGTGCCGCAATGTAATGCTAAACTGTATTATACTGTTCCACCAGCAGATGGCAGTGTGTGAAATACCTTCGGTAAATGAACTCGGCTCTATCTAGCAGATCATTAAGATCCTATATAAGATAACACATCTGGGTTATAAGGAACACATCTGGGTTGCATAAGCAAGTGCTGTAGCCAGTCCATATCTCGTACAGAAGAACATAACATGGTGTCAGGAGTAAATTAAGAACAGAAACAGAAGGAATAAAGAAATGAAGGTTACAGACAGAAAGAAAAAAGGTTGTGGGATCTCATCAATACGCCACTCTTCAGTGCCCTAGAGAATTGACTATGAAAGCATTCTGGCTATGTTTCATGCATACATTATACTGCAGAGAAATGTGGTTTATGAAAGAACATGTCATCAGAAAATTCGCAAGCCGGGGGAAACGTTGAATGTTTTATAAGAGTTCTGCATACATTGGCTGAAAACCGTGCTTTTTGGGAATACAAAACATGAAAATATCAGAGACAGGCCGATTATTGGGTTAACAGATAAAAACCTTTCACAGCAGCTACAACTGAAGAGAGATTTAACCCTAGCCACAACTATACAGATAGCAAAACTGTCAGAATTAGTCAAACCACAGAACAAAAGGCAGGAGCAACTTGAAAAACCTGAAACTAGCTTAGAAGCTATAAATAGACACTTGAGTGTTAAAAGTCATTATCATAACACCTCTGAGACAAGGAGAGAGAACTCTCAGGCTAAGGGTACAAGATGTGGAAAAAGTCATATCCCAAGACATGATGCATTTCCAGCCAGAGGTGCATGGTGCAATAAATCCATAAATTATGGTCATTTTGCAGCTGTATGCCATACCAACGCAGTCAGGGTGTTGACTCATATTACAGACAATCAAGAACCATTGTTTCTGGGATCTATCACTTGTGATAACATAGAGCCTACCTAGATGACGAAAATGAATATTCATGGTAAGACTTTTGACATTAAAATTGACTCAAGAGTTGATATCACAGTCATCTCAGAAGAGACTTACCCATCCCAGAACTGAAGTCATCTGACGCGGCTCTGACTAGTCCAGGAGATATTCTGAACTGCATGGGCCAGTTCACTACAGAAACAAGTTACACTCTGAATGCATAGCTTTTGTCTTTGTATGTGATCAAAGGACCACAGATCAACAGCCTTCTCAGACATAGCATGGCAGCTATGTTGGGCTTGGTGAAAAAAGTGGAAGAACTCAATGGAATATTTGGTGATATTGGACTTTTGAAAGGAGATCCAGTACAAATAACCTGGAGACTATTCTGAACCATATAATGTACATACGACTCACAGGATTCCAATTCCATTACAGTACTGGATAATGTGGAAACTGAGTTAAAGAGAATGGAGTGGATTGGCAGACTCGAGAAAATATCTGAGCCAATGGCATGGAAAATGGAAAAAAACTTCCTCCCCAAAGTGAAAGGAGCTACAGTATTCTCCAAGCTGGATGCCTCAAGCAGATTCTGGCAAATTTCTTTAGCCAAAGAATGTGCTAAACTGACAACAATTACCACACCATTGGGAAGATTTAGCTTTCAAAGATTACCTTTTGCAATTACCAGTGCACCTGAAATTTTCCAAAGAAAGATGGCAGAATAGTTAACAAACACAAATGGACTTGTAGTCTTCGGAGACAATAGTCTGATATATGGATCTTCAATGGAGGAACATAACAAAACCCTCAGCGTGGTCTAAGCCTAATCAGACAGTCTGGATTGAAGCTAAACAAGCTACTCCCCAATCGAGTTTTTGGGACAGACAATAAACAAAGATGGAATCAGACCTAGCCCTGAGAAAGTAAAAGCAATTCAAGAATTGAAAGGATCAACTAATATACCAGAACTGAAAAGTGTACTGGGGATGATAAATTACTTTAGCCAACACCTACAAGACCTTTCTACTGTGACAAAACCACTGAATAAACTGTTAAGCTCTAACACATCTTGGCTATGGGGCCAAATCAAGAAATTGCCTTCAAAAGGGTAAACGAAATGATCTCAACAGTTCCAGATCTCAAGTACTACAGTGTGAACAAACCCACAGTGGTCAGTGGGGATGTGAGCAGCTCTGGCCTAGGTAATGTATGGCTGCAACATCCTGGCTCTGAGTGGAAGCCAGTTGCATTTTGCTCTCGCACACTCACAGAAGCCGAAAAGGCGATATGCACAGATTGAAAAGGAGTGCCTGGCAAGCGTATGGGCATGTGAGAACATTTACAGATGTCTGTGTGGATTGGATTCATTTACACAGATAACAGACCATAAACCATGTAACCTTCATCGACAGAAAAGACCTAGATCAAGCACCCCTGAGATGCCAATGTCTATTGTTAAGGTTAATGCGATTCAACCCAGTTGCTAAATATGTTCCTGAGAAAACTCTGGTAGTAGCGGACACTGTCACGGACCCCAGCATCGCACTCTATTACCCATGAGCTCGAAGATGATGTCAAGGCATATGTGGATGCTGTGGACACATACAGGCCAGCGTTAGAAAAGAGACTACTCCAGCTACAAAAACATCCTCGATGGATATGCAACTTCAGGACGTTCTAAGTTACATTGGGGCGACTGGCCCTGGAATCTAAAGGACACTAAGAAAGTGACAAGAGACAATTAATTGAGTTCAACAGACTCATGACTAATAGCAATTGCATCATTATCCAAAACAAAATGAGAGAAGAAATCCTAAATCTCATCCATGAAAGACATCAAGGATTAACTAAATACCATGACTGGACCAACCAGCCATTATCAGACAGATCTTGGAAGACACTAGCTGCATGTGAATTCAGAGGACATCATTACCTGGTCATCGTGGACTGTATTTCCAGGTATATAGAAATAATGTTACTTGACAGACGTAACCTGTTGCAGTGTTACCAAGAAGTGTTTGTGCACTTCAGTATTCCAGAACAACTAGTGATGGACAATGGACCACAATTCACTGCAGCAGAATTTAAGTCTTTCAGAATGAAATATGGTTTTGGTCATATTACTTACAGCCCACATTACCTGCAAGTGAATGGAGAGGCTGAGAGAGCTGTACAGGCAGCCAAGAAAATCCTACAGCATGAAGATCCATTCCTTGCTCTTCTGAGTTACAGATCAGCACCGATAGTGGCTACTGGATGTAGTCCAGAACAGCTTCTGATGGGAAGACAACTCAACTATAGTTCCAAGTTTGGAAAAGAACCTATTTCCAAAGTGGCCAGACAAAGAAAGTAGTCAAATAGGGTTTTAAAAAGCCTAAAAGGGCCTATGAACACTCTTACAACAAATGTCACTCGGAAGTATCAGGCAGGGACGGTTTTAGCAGGTGCGGGGCCCCACGCTGGGACGCGAATTGTCTCGCACCCCCCCCCCCCCCCCGCCCCAACTCTTTCCCGGCCCCTCCCCGACTCCGCCCCCTCCCTGCCGCATTTGATCCCTTCCCAAATCCCCACCCTGGCCCCGCCCCAGCCCCCCTCCTCACTGCCCCATTGGATCCCTCCCCAAATCCCTGCCCTGGCCCCGTGTCTTCCCCAAGCACGCCGCATTCCTCCTCCTCATCCCTCCCTCCCAGGCTTGTGCTGATCAGCTGTATGGTGGCGCAAGCGCTGGAGGGAGGGGGGAGAAGCAGGACGTGGCTTTTTTTTTTTTTTTTTTCCCCACTCCGCCGGCAGCCCCGGACGTTGCGGGGCCCTCTTAGGCGCGGGGCCCCATTCTGGGGAATTGGCCGAATCGGCTTAAAGCCGGCCCTGGTGCCAGGTCTAGAAACTGGTGACCGTGTTCATGTCAAATTAGATGGTGAAAAAGAATGGACAACTCCAGCTATTGTGAAGAGAAAGATTTCAGCTCCCAGATCATATCTGATCAATACTGACAGTGAAGAGTTCCACAGAAACTGTTGACATCTACAGTTTGTTCCTCAGAGAGAACAATCAACAGAGGAAACTCTACAGGTGCTGGATGCAGAACAAGAAGAAGACTCAAGGATTCCAACCTGACCATTAATTTCAGTGACTGGCTGTGGACAGCCAGATGACCAAGTTGTTACATGTTTGGGTTGTGTAGTTAGAAAACCAGTATAATGTAGAGAAGTGTAATAGACTAATATGTACTGAACTTCAAAGACAATGTGATAATATAAATATAATGTAGAGCTTAAAGGGGGAGATATATAATCTCATGCAAAATCGTATTACTCTGTTCAGCCACTAGATGGCAGCATATATAAAATACCTTAGCCATACCTAGGAGAGCATTAGAGGATATTATGACGAACACATCTGGTGAGTATAAGTGAGCTCTGTAGCCAATCCATACCTGGTACAGAAGAACATGGCACTTACCGTTTATTGGTTCCCTGAGAGATGTCTTGACTAGCATATTCCAGCCCCGCCAGCAAAATAAGCTACATAACTGCATCTACACTAGAGGCTTTTGCTATCACAGCTATGGTAGTGACAAATCACACTTCATCACATCCTTAACTGATATAGCTATGCTAGCAAAAGTCAGTAGTGTAGACCTGGCAGCAATAGCTTTGTCAGCAAAGGTTGCCGCATATCCTGACTTTTTTTTTTTTTTTTTTTTTTTTTTTTGAGGCAGTCCTAGTTTTGATGAAGTTATCTATTGTGGATATTAAACATCTGCTGTGAAATAGCTCTGAGAAATGACATGAAATGACATTGGAGAATCAAGTTTCTTGCACGCTACTTGCACACCTTCACTTATAGAAGGTCTAGCTGTCTCTGTTTCCTGCAAGGGCGGTGTGTGTGTGTGTGTGTGTGTTAGCCCCATGTCTCTCTTGTAGAGGAATGAGACAGGTTTGTTACTTAGAGGTTGGGGGGGAAGGGGACAATGGGATGGAGAATGATTTGGTTTTAGTTTTTAATTTTATCAACGTTATCATTGTTGTGTTGGTTTGATTTTAATATAACAAGGAAGTAGAGACTTTTATTTGCAATACTCAGATCCACTTCCAGACTGACTGTTTAGTAAGTTTATCTGAGAAAAGAGGCATGAAGTGAGCTGTGTTCTGGCTGATTTAAGATCCAGTCCTGACCTCACTATAACAATGATAGAAAGGTGGGTACATTGGCTTAATGCATTTTTAACCTATTGGATAGGTTCTCACTTTGGTGTAATCATGCAGACTGGCTGCATTACGTTCACTAAGACCCTCCTTTAGCCTTCTTTCCCTCCACCCTATGTACAGTGATAGCGCTTGTCAGGGGTTGAGTAGGATCAAGTCCAGACTTTCCTGTTACTGCTCTCAGCCAAACAATCCTCTCAAAGGCAGGGTGACCAGATGTCCCGATTTTATAGGGACAGTCCTGATATTTGGGGCTTTTTCTTATATAGGCTCCTATTACCCCCAACCCCCTGTCCTGTTTTTTCACACTTGCTGTCTGGTCACCCTATCTCAAAGGGATCACAGGGGAATATCACAGACTCATCATATGGCTTCAACCCTGAGAACCCACCAATTCTTTCAAGGTATGCAGGAGGCCAGCGCCATCCATGCAGAGGCCCTGTGCCTTCATACAGGATCAGGGACTCCTGCATCCCCTTCCCAGCAGCACTGCTAGACTCCCCTGCTCATGGAAACAGCCCTCTATTTTGGGGCCCACAGCATAGACAGGCTGTGCTTAGAAGTTAATAGCTTCAACCTGCTTTCACTTATAAGTGGATTGGCCATAGGGCTGGTGGTGGTGGTGTGATGTATGTCTCACAGCTGCCCCTTTGCCACATGCTCAGACCCCAGTGAAATATCCTCTGTAGGATCCAAGAATGGGGGAAAAGTGAGGGAAGAGTCCAGTGGAAGCAGTCCTTCTGTGCAGCCGTGAGTGGGGAGATGCGGATCTCAGCCAGGGATTCAATCGAGCCCAGACATAGCGTTAAGCCAGGGGTCGGCAACCTTTCAGAAGTGTGCTGAGTCTTCATTTATTCACTCTAATTTAAGGTTTCGCGTGCCAGTCATACATTTTAACTTTTTAGAAGGTGTCTTTCTATAAGTCTATAATATATAACTAAACTGTTATTGTATGTAAAGTAAATAAGGTTTTTAAAATGTTCAAGAACCTTCGTTTAAAATTGAATTAAAATGCAGAGCCCCCCAGACCGGTGGCCAGAACCCGGGCAGTGTGAGTGCCACTGAAAATCAGCTTGTGTGCTGCCTTCGGCACACATGCCATAGGTTGCCTACCCCTGCATTAAGCCATACAATCTTTGTCTTATGCTCTATCTCCCTCTCAACCCCCCTTTCTTTCCCAGATCAGAATGACTATTATAGTCCACTTCTCTCCTTTGCCCCCAGGCCACTTGGAAAGTAAATGCTCACGATTCTTGTATTACGTGGTGCGATACAGTTTATGCAGTGAATCTCCAAGCTCTGGGAGTGCGGGGAGCAGCAGTGAGAGAAAGCAGCCATTCTGCCCACAGCAGGCAACCAGGAACACACGCATACCTGGAGGAGGAGACATCTGAGGCTGAGTGCAGCCAGCAGTAATTCAGGATTTGAACAATCATCATTTGACAAGGGGAAACTCTGCCTCCACTCTCCTCCCATGCTGCTGACACGCGAAGACACTCTCATTTGTGGTGTGGGAGAGTGCATGGCCTCATTCCAGACTAAAGGGACACCATCAGCTAGTCTAAGCTTTGTAAAAATAAGATGTTGGTCCTGATTCTCGGTTCCCCTGTGCTCCACTAACGTCAGTGGGAATTTTTTGTGCAAAGGACTGAAGGTCGTCAGGGTTTGACCCATTCTGATTTTCCAAATGAAGTTCCGGGCCATGTTTCTCCTTACTAGGAGCCCCTTTTAATCAATGGCCTTGCACCAGGGATGGATTTGCTGCAGTATTTTCGGTAGGTTTTCCCTGCCCATCAAATGTGAATGTTGAAGAGCAGCAAATCCCGGTGACCCGTTAAGCAGGTGCAGAGAGAGAGAGAACCTTCTTCACCTCACTCATTCCCACCCCCCTGGCTCTGATGCAGTCAGTGGAGATATGCACACATGTGCGTGCACCCACATGCATGCTGTCTGCAGGAAATATCCTCATGCAAGAGGAGACTCATCTCTCCCCTTCTCTGCACGACCAGAGCTGCTGGGACATTCCTGTCTCCCCTCTGCTGAAAGAGCTACTGCTCTTGCCACTGCCGACATTACATTACTCAGGAGCGGCGCCAGGGTTTTTGCCGCCCTGGGCGGCAGCGCTCCTCCTCTGAGCATTTGGTGGCGGGGGTCCTTCCGCTCCGCGTCTTCGGGGCACTTCGGCGGCGGGTCCCGGAGCAAGTGAAGGACCCGCCGCCGAAGACCCGGAGCAGAAGGACCCCCCGCTGCCGAATTTCCGCCCCCAAATCCTGCCACCCTAGGCGACCGCCTAGGGTCACCTAGTGGAAGCGCCGGCCCTGACATTACTACAAACAAAACAATTTTCTAGGTAACTAACGAGAGCCATCGGATTCTTTATTTTGAGGCAATCTGACATGCTTGCATTGAAGGTTACTGCACTCATTGTCTTTCAATGAGCTCGCTCTCTCGCTCTCTCTCTGTTGGGCCTGTGAACTAGTGCTGAACCAATCTCTGCTTCCAGTTGGGTCACCTGAGCAGAGAATAGCCACGTGCATAGGCACTGACTCTGGGTGCTCTGGGGCTGGAGCACCCACAGAGGGAAAATAGTGGGTGCTCAGCACCCTATGGCAGCCCCCCCAATCAGGTTCCCCCCCTCAGCACCTCCTACCAGCCAGCGGGCCCCACCGATCACTGCCTCCCCCTTCCTCCCTGCGCCTCCTGCCCACTGCAATCAGCTGTTTCGTGGCATGCTGGAGGCTCTTGGGGGGAGGGAGGAGGAGCGAGGATGTGGCGCACTTAGGGGAGGGGCAGAACAGGGTGGGTGGGAAGAGGTGGGGGCGGGAGTGGGGGTTTGTGGGAAGAGGTGGGGGCGGGAGTGGGGGTTTGTGGGAAGGAGTGGAGTGGGGGCAGGACATGGGGCAGAGCCGGGGGTCAAGCACCCCTTGGCACTTTGGAAAGTCAGTGCCTGTGGCCACGTGTTTGAATGCCAACAACATAGTGATTTTTAAAAGATCAAGCTCAATTGCGCCAGCATTTGGTAGGAAGTGATATTTCACCTGCTGATGGGAGGTTTTCTGCTTGTCGTGTACTCAGCCCACATCTGAGGCTGGATGATTTTATAACCTGAATATATCCAGGGAGCAGCCCGGATGAGATGCCCACGCTGATTAGACAGTGCTTTCTAACTTTGAGGGTGTACCAGCCTTGAGGCAATGATCCTCATGCACCAACACTGCTGGGCTGGACATCGTGTGTGGATGCCAAACTCTCACCTCCCAAAACAAGCCCGCTACTCTCAGCTCCCCCATGGTCAGAGATCCTGTCAGAGGAAACACTTTTCTTGAGCAGCAGGGGACTTCACTTAAGAAATAACCTTTCAAAACCTCTCTCTTCTCTTGATAAGCTGAAAGAATAAAGTGCAATTAGAGCCTGATCCAACAGCCATTACAGTCAATGGGACGCTTTCCATAGATTTCAGTGGGCATTCAACCAGGCCATTAAAGCCAAATGTCTTCAACATTTTGCTTTCCCCTCCCCCTCCCTGCCCCAACAAACCACACTTGTATTACCCTCCATTCTAAACTTCCAGGGATCGATGGGTCGTCAAGATGATGAGGTAGCATCTGTAGTGACAATGGCACTTTCCATTACTCCTGATATGCCTGCGGGACACATGTTTCCCAAAGACACATCAGGGCTAAGAAATTCAAGGAAGAAGCTAAAACTGTCATTTTCAATGTACCTGCCCTCAGGCCCCGATCCTGCAACCTGAGCCATGTGGGCAGATCCTTCCCAGGACCCATGCAGAGCTCAGCTGGGTCCAGTGGAACTTGTTGGCGTGGACATAAGTGAGTGCAGATCATACTGCCAGGTTGGGGCCTAAATTGCTCGCTCTTTTTTTTTTTTTTTTTTAAGTGCAAGGTCCCCCATGGAGAGCCATTTGCATCAGTCTCTCCAAGCAGAGGAATCATTTCTTTTCCTACACATCTTCCATAAATAGCACACTCATTTTTCGAGGGCTGCATTACTATGACATTTGAATTGGCTGAGGACTGTTCAAGTCTCAACGCCAATTTGGCCATTATTATTTACCACTTATATTTTTGAGTGGCACTCTTCATTTTGATATATGCCCTGCGCTAGCCAAAAATGGTGTTGCAGCACATAGAACATAACCTCCTTTTATTTCACAGTTCATTACAGATCCAGTTACTTCCTTCCTGGTTTAATTTGATGTGAAACATTAGCTATACCTGCTCCTCTACGCTTGCACTGAGATGGCTGAAGCCTGAGAAGCTGACGGGCTGCCTGTGTCTGCTCGCTTTTCTTTAGCCACTGTGTACTAACATGTTCAGAGCCAGCAATCGGTGTAATTGCAGGATTTCAGGGAAAGAGGCGGCTGCAAGTCATGAACTGCTAATGAGTGGGTGTAACTGGAAGGAGTGGCAGAGTCCAGCGAGAGCCACTTGGGGCTGACAGGAAGACAGCCAGTTGGACTTGAGAGCCTCTGTGTCATAGCGAGGGCATCAGCTTCTCAGCTTCATCAAAGCTGAAAAATGTGTCAGAACTGAGCTACATGTTGTAAGGAAGGCAGAGAGAGAGAGAGAGAATCCCTGCAGTAACAAAGACCACTCTGCGCATCCTGGCACTTGGCAGTGATCATCTTTAATTTGTTACACCTGTAGTGCTTGCCTGGCCTCCTTCATTTCCTTCCTTTTTATCCTAGGCTGTGGCTTTTATTCTCCATGACATCTTGACACACCCGCTGTGTCAGTGCACCCCGTATCACTCCAATTACCCTTCTGCTGCTCCTAGCAGAGCATCGTTGTGGTCTGTTCTTACCTGCAGGCATTTCTCGTTCGATAGTCTCTCACATTCAGAGACCCAGTGCACTGAAGGAATCTTGCAGTGGCCCTGCGGTAGCATTCTGCAGTCATCAGTTCCACTGATTTCACAGTCCAGAGTCTCATCTCCCCAGTGGAATCCATCAGGACTTGCTAAAGAGGGCTTCAAAACTGCATTGTTAATAACTGGATATTAGCCGATGCATCCTGGAAGAGGTTCTGAAAAACCCAAGGAGGAAATGCAAACTTCCTTCAGTGCTAAAGGAACAATGCAATTAAACTCCCGCACACCCACTTATGGAAATATACTACAGCAGGGGCGGGCAAACTTTTTGGCCTGAGGGCCGCATCAGGTTTTGTAAATTGTATGGAGGGCCAGTTAGGGGAGGGGGTCATGGTCCAGCCCCCACCCCCCTTCCTCCCCCCCCCCTCCCCGGGACTCCTGCCCCATCCAAACCCCTCGCTCCCTGACGGCCCCTCTGGGACTCCTGCCCATCCACACACACCCGCTCCCTGCCCCCTGACTGCCCCCAGACCCTCGCCACCCCATCCAACCCCTCCTCTGATTCCTGACCGCCAGCGGCGGCTCCAGGCACCAGCGCTCCAAGTGCATGCCTGGGGCGGCAAGCCGCAGGGGGCGCCCTGCCAGTCCCTGCGAGGGCAGCAGTCAGGCAGCCTTCGGTGGCATGCCTGCAGGAGGTCCGCCGGTCCCGCGGCTTCGGCGGCAATTCGGCGGCAGGTATGCCGAATCTGCGGGACCGGGGATCTCCCGCAGACACACCACCAAAAGCCGCCTGACTGCCATGCTTGGGACGGCAAAAAAGCTAGATCCACCCCTGCTGATAGCCCCCCAGGACCCTGTGCCCCATCCAACCACCCCTTCTCCCTGTCCCCTGACTGCCCCGGAACCCCTGCCCCTGACTGCCCCCTGCCGCCCAATCCAACCTCTCTCCTTCCTGACTGCCCCCCGGGATCCCTGCCCCCCATTCAACCCCATTTCCCCCCCAACCCCTATCCACACACCCACCCCCTGACCACCATCCCGAACTCCCCTGCCCTCTATCCAACCCCACCTGTTCCCTGCCCCCTTAGCACACTGCCTGGAGCACTGGTGGCTGGCAGCGCTACAGCCACCCTACCCAGCTGGAGCAAGGCCACACCGCCGCCGCCACCACGTAGCTCAGAGTACCAGGTCAGGCTGGGCTCTGCGGTGCCCCAGGAGCTCACAGCCCCACTGCCCAGAGCATTGCGCTGGCGGCCAGGCGAGCTGAGGTTGCAGGGAAGGGGGGAGGGGCCGGGGCTGAGCCTCCCGAGCCAGGAGCTTGGGGGCCAGGCAGGACAGTCCTGCGAGCCGGATGTTGCCCACCCCTGTACTACAGCATTCTACATCTTACCACTATGTGACGTCATTGTTTACTGTAGTAGTTTTGAAAGGAGGCTCCCCAAATCATCAATTCAAACTACAGGGCTGATCTGTAAGTAGCTACAATACTTGGATTCACTGTAGATAACTAAACATACAGGCATATAGTATTTATACAGAACAGTGCTCCGGAAATTACATGCACTATTCTCACTAACAATATCAGAAATTTTATGGGCGGCTGTGCATCTGAGGTTAACGTTTACAGAGATAAGATACCTGCTGCTGTTGGTTAATGAGTTGGGTATTTCCCCAGCTTGCTCTAGGAATATACACTGGGAAATATATTGGGTCAGATCTCGGCACTTTTCAGGATTTGGTCCATTGTAATATAAATCCTTGAAAGGCTGTTGGAAAGGAAATATACATCATCAAATGTCAAGCGATTGACAAATGTGTCAAGCTGGCAGCTGGAGAGTTTGATAAGCCATGCAGAAGGCTTGTGTGAGACATACATGTTAGTGCCTGTAATATGTTATGTAAGGATCTTATGTTAACATCTGTGCCTGTATTTTTAGGTTTGTTTTTTTTTTTAAACATGCCAGGGATTGTTGAGATTCATGACCTGAAATATGTTTTCCCTCTGATTTCATATTTTCAATTTGATTTACACAAATGTGCACAACAAGGCTCATTCTATATCTGTGTAAGCGTTGTCAGGTATTAGCAGACACCCCAGCATGTTTATCATACGTAACGTCGGTGCAGCAGCATCCCAATGCAGCGTGTTTTTAAAGTCGTATCTACTAAAGATGGAATGAACTTCTACCCTAAAAGGATTTTCTTCATAAACTGTCGCAGAGGTTTGGAAAGTGAAGTAGAGGGTAAAAGATGTTTAGAGCTGTGAATATGGGGCCGTAGGTGAAGGGGATTAGGAGCGTTCAGGGTCTTAGTATTGATATATAAAGCCCTTCATAATCTGGGGCTTAAATACTTTAGTGACTGTGTCTCACCTTGTGCACTCAGCAGCTCTGCATGGTGGAGACCCCTCACCCTTCGGTTCAGTCAGTAACAGCTGGGACAGGACTCAGTCAGAAGTTCTCAGCTGGTGGAGCTGCCTCCAGGGGCAAGTCTGCTCCAGTCCTTCACTGGCAGGGCAGCCGCAGGACCCATTCATCTCCATCAGTTTGTACTTGGTTGGGGCCTTCCCTCCTCCACTCCCTTTCTTTCTTGCATCAGCTACTCCTGGTTTTTCAGAACGTTTGCAAGGGAGAGATTGATCCTTTTGTTGCTGGGTGTTTACTGGGTTTGCCCTTGTGCCAGCGTAGTGTGATGAATGCATGGGCCGATTGGCTTTGCTTTTAGGCTATGTTTAATGCTTAGTTGTAGGGGGAGGGAGGGAAGAGAGGTGTGTGTGGGCCTTAGATGCCTTGTAATTGTCAACTTAGACATTGATTTAAGGGCTTCATTGTGCCTGCGGGCATGGGCTTGTGTTGGGAATTGTGCTGCCTCATCAGGAGCTCTAGGACGCATTGTGCGGCTCATTTGTGCTCAGGGGGAGTACGCTTTACTGCAGCCTGTGCGCTTGTGCTTACGGAGCACACCAGGGAGCAGAAGGAGGAATTGTGTATGCAGAAGGAGAGGCGTGCAGCACATGGGAATGATGTGATGTGCCTTCTTAACTAGGGCCAGGCCAGGCCTTTTCCACAATCTTTTTTTTTTTTTTTTTTTTTTTTGGTAAAGCCTTCCTCGCTGAAACTAAACCTCAACAAATTGCTGAATGCTCTATCCGTTATGAGACCCTCTCCTTCCCTGGGAGC
This sequence comes from Trachemys scripta elegans, assembly GCF_013100865.1. NCBI lineage: Eukaryota > Metazoa > Chordata > Testudines > Emydidae > Trachemys > Trachemys scripta. Next base: position 197,507,510 of record NC_048298.1, on the reverse strand, counting down.
GGAGCTGTAGGAGACCAGCCACTTTCACTTTTCATAAACTATACCCAATAACTGACGACTTTTGCAAATTCGGTTAAGCAAAATCATGCCATTTTTGCAGCAGGAACGGTGTTCTACCTACAAGCTTCCCTTCCCTTTCGTAGCAAACTGAGGCAGGGTATGGAATTCAGGCAAAACTACAATGGTTAATTTCTGTTGAAACAATCACAAAACTCAATGGTTTTTCTACCCAGCTCTCCTATGACTTCATTTTCTCTCTTAGGAAAGATGCTGGAAAAGGCTGGTCTTCCCCAGGGTGTCCTGTGAGGAGCGAAGTGCCCAGCAATGTTACAACTGAACAAAAGAGATCTTCTTGAAGCCTAAGGGTATGCTTACACTGCTGTCAAAGGTGTGATTGTAGCGTATGGTGAGATACCCAAGCTAGTTTTAATGTAACTAGAGTTGCTACCAATAACAGCGAAGCCATGGCAGCACAAGTCTCAGTACGGCCTATATGACCCTGCCCAGGAGCCAGGGTATTTAAGTGGTTAGCTCACACTAGCATCTATGACAGGTTTCAGAGGGGTAGCCCTGTTAGTCTGTATCAGCAAAAACAACAAGGAGTCCTTGTGGCACCTTAGAGACTAACAAATGCCCAAATAAATTAGTTAGTCTCTAAGGTGCCTCAAGGACTCCTCGTTGTTTTTATTAGCATCTATGCTGCCCTGACTTCACTGCTATTGTTACCTGCAGTAGCTAAATTAAAGCTAGCCCAGGTGTGCCCACATGTGCTGCAATCAAGAGCTGAGGTGACAAGTATCTGGATAGTGAGGGGGGCGGCACAATTGAAAGATTCTGTGAGGGCCTATGACCACCCCACGTGTTGCCTCTGGCTCCACCCCCCTGAAACTAGATATGTGTGTAGACAACACAGACTAGCAACTATCTACCTCCTCTTCCTCCTGCTCTCTGTCCTGTGGCTGCCCAGCCCCTTGCAGAGTTTGCAGGCATCCCTCCCTGCCTGAACTATTCTCAATCCATTTTGCTCATGTTCAAAACAAGCCCGACAAAAGGGGCCACACAGTGGGGATGCGCAGTCCCCCGTGCACCACAGTCCAGGAGCCTCAGAACAGCTTGCTTATTGCAGCTCCAGGAATTCTCCCCAGCTCCTGCATGGCCCTGTGCTTCACCTGAGCAGCACAGAGGGCCTGGAGCTAGGGCCAGAATCTGTGCCTACTCTCATGTCGAGTACAACACTGGTTTTCTCAACAATTAACCAACAAGCAAACTACTGGAATTGTTTCCCCCAACCTGTGTTTATGATAGATACACGACATATGTCATCTATTTACTGCAACTTCTCAGTGTATCTCACTGGCAGCCGCGGGCTGTAATACAAACAACAGGCCCAAGCCTGAGAAATGCTGAGAACTACAACGTGAGGACTCTGAACTCCCTTTTACTTCATTGGCAACTTGCAGGATTGGCCCCAGTCTGGCTGAGCTGCTATCTAAATTCAAGCATTGCGATTAAACAGTCGCTCCTAGGTACTGTAGATACAGTCAGATTATTTTACACATGAGTGTTTTGTAATCCCAAACTCAACTGAGATAAACTAAGCACAGATTAACCAGATCTGGCTGCCCTTAACTGTCCTGCTTTCTGTTTATTTTTGGTAGGCTGGTGAAAGGTGACAGCTGGATCTGACACTCTCACATCAGACTTGGTTTGGATTTCTTTTTTCCTATCCTTCCCCCTGTTACAGCTCCTCAGCACCTACCCCAAGTACCTGGGCTTTGGGGAGCTCCCGGAGGGAAGGGGATAAGACAACTTCACTTCATGGAGGCTATTCTAGGGCAGTGTTTCTCAAACTAGGGCCACTGCTTGTTCAGGAAAAGACCCTGGCGAGCCGGGCTGGTTTGTTTACCTGCCGCGTCTGCAGGTTCGGCAGATCGCGGCTCCCACTGGCCGCGGTTTACCACTCCAGGCCAATGGGGGCTGTAGGAAGCAGCGTGGGCCGAGGGACATGCTGGCCGCCCTTCCCACAGCCCCCATTGGTCTGGAGCAGCGAACTGGGGCCAGTGGAAGCCACGATCAGCCGAACCTGCGGACATGGCAGGTAAACAAACCGGCCCGGCCCACCAGGGGCTTTCCCTGAACAAGCGGCGGACCGGCTTTGAGAACCACTGACCTAGAATAGCCTCCACTGTTCTAGGGAGTGTGGTCAACTCCCATGATTATAGTAGGAGTCTCACAATAGTTGGTATTTTACCAGCTGGTGGAGTCAGGTGATTACGTGAGAATCTCCACTTTTATTTACAGTAAAATACAAGTTCCTTGCCCTCATGGTTGCAGAGAAAATAATGAAAAATGTGAAATCTAAAGCCCTGAAGGCAAATAAAATGAATCCAAAACATATTATTTTTCTATATCTTATTAATCTTAAGCCAGTCTCATAATTTTCTGGAGGGCTGCTTCATAATTTTTGAATGCTTAGAGCTGACAATATTGTTTCAGCCTCACAGCTGGAATAGGTTCTATGAGCCTAAGACTCAGCAGCATTTGGGGAATTTGAAGCTCCACTATAATAAGTGGAGAATTTAAAAAATCCAATTCCCTGGCCTCTGTTTATGTTTTTTCTTTCATATTTGCATCTCTCTCAGCTTGGACAACGCGACTGAAATCAATTTCACTTTCTGGATATCCTTGCTACAATGTCTGGGTTTCAGACATTTACAGGGGGATGGTTTTGTTTAAGCAAAACTTATCATTTAAGTTTTTTGGGGGGCGGGGACAGTGGGGAAAGTTGAGGAAATATTTCCACTGGTCTAAGATTTTATACAAGCTTGTTTTCCAAAATGTAAAGCTTGGCCAAAATTTGGCAGGATACTTTTAAGTAAAATAGACAAACAAGGGTAGGAAGGAGAATATTACAAACTAAAATGAGTATTCCCAGGCTTTCTGACTGTTCCTTTTAAAAAAAAAAAAATCTAAGCCCTGGTCTACACTACGAGTTTAGGTCGACTTTAGCAGCGTTAGATCGATTTAACCCTGCACCCGTCCACACGATGAAGCCACTTTGTCGACTTAAAGGGCTCTTAAAATGGATTTCTGTACTCCTCCCCGACGAGGGGATTAGCGCTGAAATCGACATCGCCGGGTCGAATTTGGGGTAGTCTGGACGCAATTCGACGGTATTGGCCTCCGGGAGCTATCCCAGAGTGCTCCATTGTGACCGCTCTGGACAGCACTCTCAATTAAGATGCACTGGCCAGGTAGACAGGAAAAGCCCTGCGAACTTTTGAATTTCATTTCCTGTTTGGCCAGCATGGTGAGCTGATCAGCACAGGTGACCATGGAGTCCCAGAATCGCAAAAGAGTTCCAGCATGGACTGAACGGGAGGTACTGGATCTGATCGCTGTATGGGGAGCCAAATCTGTGCTATCCAAACTCCGTTCCAAAGGACAAAATGCCAGAATATTTGAAAAAATCTCCAAGGGCATGAAGGACAGACGTTATAACAGGGACCCGCAGCAGTGCCGCGTGAAACTTAAGGCGCTCAGGCAAGCCTACCAAAGAACCAGAGAGGCAAACGGCCGCGCTGGGTCAGAGCCCCAGACATGCCGCTTCTATGATGAGCTACATGCCATTCTAGGGGGTGCCCCTACAACTATCCCACCCCTCCTGGGTACCTTGGCAGTTATCCCCCCATTTGTGTGATGCATTAATAAAGAATGCATGAATTTGAAACAGCAATGACTTTATTGCCTCTGCAAGTGGAGATCAAAGGGGGGACGGGAGGGTGGATGGCTTACAGGGAAGTAGAGTGAACCAAGGGGGCGGGTTTTCATCAAGGAGAAACAAATAGAGCTTTCACACCGTAGCCTGGCTAATCATGAAACTGGTTTTCAAAGCTTCTCTGATTAGGGTGACCAGATGACAGGAAGAAAATATCGGGACACAAGGGGGGGGGGGTCACCGGCGGAGCAAAAAAACAAAAACCAAGAGCTGCCGGTGTAACAACACAAACAGCTCCCTCTCCCAATTCCGTACTGTGGCCCAGTGCTGCCGGCAGTCGGGGGGGGAAGCCGAGAACAGCCGAGTGCTGGGGGCAGTCAGAGGAGATTATGCACCCTCCCTTAGCTATGCATACCTTCAGCCTCTGGTTTTCAGTAGAGGGGGGGAAAAAAACCAACCAAGAACAGCTGAGTGCTGCCGGCAGTCAGAGGAGAGGGGGAAAAAAAAAAAGCCGAGAACGGCCGAGTGCTGCCGGCGGAGAAAAAAAAGTGGAGTGCAGCGTCCCGACCGAAGATCGATCAGGATGCGGGACAAACACTTAAATATCGGGACGGTCCCGATTTTATCGGGACATCTGGTCACCCTATCTCTGATGCACAGCGCGCCCTGCTGTGCTCTTCTAACCGCCCTGGTGTCTGGCTGCAAGTAATCAGCGGCCAGGCAATTTGCCTCAATCTCTCACCCCGCCATAAACGTTTCCCCCTTACTCTCACAGATATTACAGAGCACACCGCAAGCAGTAATAACAATGGGAATATTGGTTTCGCTGAGGTCTAACCGAGTCAGTAAACTGCACCAGCGAGCTTTTAATCATCCAAAGACACATTCTATCACCATTCTGCACTTGCTCAGCCTATAGTTGAACTGCTCCTGACTACTGTCCAGGCTTCATGAGCCATGGGAGCAAAGGGTAGGCTGGGGTAGGTGCAACCACACGGTGCTGCTGACTGGGAGAGCAGCCTGAGGCAGAAGCCTCCAGCTGGCATGATATTCCAGGCAGGACTGAATCTCCATTAGACGAAACTTAAAGAAGAAAATGACCTGGAGTCATTCCCATTTTTGTCCAGGCGCCCCCGACCGACCTCACCGAGGTTGGCCAGGAGCACCCATGGGACGACGATGACGGTTAGCAGTTGTATTGCACCGTCTGCCCTCCGCAAGGCAAGGCAAGGCAAAGCAAGGGGATACTGCTGTGTAGCACTGCAGTACTGCGTCTGCCAGCAGCACCCAGGAGACATACGGTGACAGTGAGCTGAGCAGGCTCCATGCTTGCCGTGGTATGTCATCTGCATGGGTAACCCAGGAAAAAAGGCAAGAAACGATTTTTTGCCATTGCTTTCATGGAGGGAGGGAGGCCTGACAACATGTACCCAGACCCACCCGCGACAATGTTTTTGCCCCATCAGGCATTGGGAGCTCAACCCAGAATTCCAATGGGCAGCGGAGACTGCAGGAACTGTGGGATAGCTACCACAGTGCAACACTCCGAAAATCGACGCTAGCCTCGGTACTGTGGACGCACACCACCGACTTAATGCGCTTAGTGGGGACACACATAATAGACTGTATCAAATTGATTTCTAAAAAATCGACTTCTATTAAATCGACTTAATTTCGTAGTGTAGACATACCCTAAGTTTCTGCCTATTGATCATTTTTTGGGTTGTTTTAAACTAGCTACAGCACTGCAAAGTTGATTCACATTACTACCTGCAGATATCTTTTTATGACCTTTATTCTATTGTAGCATATTTTTCTTTTTGGCTGAGATAACTATATCCTCAAAAATTCATGTGTACATGCATATATTAGTGGTATTCTTTTCGATTCTTCCTGTCAAAGGTAGGGGCCCAGGCAGAGACAGATGCATCATGGAGGTGAATGCCTGGCTGCGAAGATGGTGTTGCCAGGAGGGCTTTGACTTCCTAGACCATGGGATGCTATTTGAGGACGGACTGCTAGGCAGAGATGGCGTTCACCTTTCGAAGAGGGGAAAGACCCTATTTGGACACAGACTTGGTAACCTAGTGAGGAGGGCTTTAAACTAGGTTCGACGGGGACAGGTGAGCAAAGCCCGCAGGTAAGTGGGGAACATGGAGACCTGGGAGATGGGTCAGAAACAAGAGAGAGTGTGGGCTATATTGGCAGAGAGAAAGGAGGGTCAGGACAAAACTGGGAGGAAAGATCAAACCAGTATCTTAGATGCCTATATACAAATGCGAGAAGTATAGGTAATAAGCAGGAAGAACTGGAAGTGCTAATAAATAAATACAACTATGACATTGTTGGCATCACTGAAACTTGGTGGGATAATACACATGATTGGAATGTTGGTGTGGATGGGTACAGCTTGCTCAGGAAGGATAGACAGGGGAAAAAGGGAGGAGGTGTTGCCTTATATATTAAAAATGTACACACTTGGACTGAGGTAGAGATGGACATAGGAGACGGAAGTGTTGAGAGTCTCTGGGTTAGGCTAAACGGGGTAAAAACAAGGATGATGTCATGCTAGGAGTCTACTACAGGCCACCTAACCAGGTGGAAGAGGTGGATGAGGCTTTTTTTAAACAAATAACAAAATCATCCAAAGCCCAAGATTTGGTAGTGATGGGGGACTTCAACTATCCAAATATATGTTGGGAAAATAACACAGCAGGGCACAGACTATCCAACAAATTCTTGGACTGCATTGCAGACAACTTTTTATTTCAGAAGGTTGAAAAAGCTACTAGGGGGGAAGCTGTTCTAGACTTGATATTAACAAATAGGGAGGAACTCATTGAGAATTTGAAAGTAGAAGCAGCTTGGGTGAAAGTGATCATGAAATCATAGAGTTTGCAATTCTAAGGAAAGGTAGAAGGGAGAACAGCAAAATAGAGACAATGGATTTCCGGAAGGCGGATTTTGGTAAGCTCAGAGAGCTGATAGGTAAGGTCCCATGGGAATCAAGACTGAGGGGAAAAACAACTGAGGAGAGTTGGCAGTTTTTCAAAGGGACACTATTAAGGGCCCAAAAGCAAGCTATTCCGCTGGTTAGGAAAGATAGAAAATGTGGCAAAAGACCACCTTGGCTTAACCACGAGATCTTGCACGATCTAAAAAATAAAAAGGAGTCATATAAAAAATGGAAACTAGGACAGATTACAAAGGATGAATATAGGCAAACAACACAGGAATGCAGGGGCAAGATTAGAAAGGCAAAGGCACAAAATGAGCTCAAACTAGCTACGGGAATAAAGGGAAACAAGAAGACTTTTTATCAATACATTAGAAGCAAGAGGAAGACCAAAGACAGGGTAGGCCCACTGCTTAGTGAAGAGGGAGAAACAGTAACAGGAAACTTGGAAATGGCAGAGATGCTTAATGACTTCTTTGTTTCGGTCTTCACCGAGAAGTCTGAAGGAATGCCTAACATAGTGAATGCTAATGGGAAGGGGGTAGGTTTAGCAGATAAAATAAAAAAAGAACAAGTTAAAAATCACTTAGAAAAGTTAGATGCCTGCAAGTCACCAGGGCCTGATGAAATGCATCCTAGAATACTCAAGGAGCTAATAGAGGAGGTATCTGAGCCTCTAGCTATTATCTTTGGAAAATCATGGGAGACGGGAGAGATTCCAGAAGACTGGAAAAGGGCAAATATAGTGCCCATCTATAAAAAGGGAAATAAAAACAACCCAGGAAACTACAGACCAGTTAGTTTAACTTCTGTGCCAGGGAAGATAATGGAGCAAGTAATTAAGGAAATCATCTGCAAACACTTGGAAGGTGGTAAGGTGATAGGGAATAGCCAGCATGGATTTGTAAAGAACAAATCATGTCAAACCAATCTGATAGCTTTCTTCGATAGGATAATGAGTCTTGTGGATAAGGGAGAAGCTGTGGATGTGGTATACCTAGACTTTAGTAAGGCATTTGATACGGTCTTGCATGATATTCTTATCGATAAACTAGGCAAATACAATTTAGATGGGGCTACTATAAGGTGGGTGCATAACTGGCTGGATAACCGTACTCAGAGAGTTGTTATTAATGGTTCCCAATCCTGCTGGAAAGACATAACGAGTGGGGTTCCGCAGGGGTCTGTTTTGGGACCGGCTCTGTTCAATATCTTCATTAACGACTTAGATATTGGCATAGAAAGTACGCTTATTAAGTTTGTGGATGATACCAAACCAGGAGGGATTGCAACTGCTTTGGAGGACAGGGTCATAATTCAAAATGATCTGGACAAATTGGAGAAATGGTCTGAGTTAAACAGGATGAAGTTTAACAAAGACAAATGCAAAGTGCTCCACTTAGGAAAAAAAATCAGTTTCACACATACAGAATGGGAAGAGACTGTCTAGGAAGGAGTACGGCAGAAATAGATCTAAGGGTTATAGTGGACCACAAGCTAAATATGAGTCAACAGTGTGATGCTGTTGCAAAAAAAGCAAACATGATTCTGGGATGTATTAACAGGTGTGTTGTGAGCAAGACACGAGAAGTCATTCTTCCGCTCTACTCTGCTCTGGTTAGGCCTCAGCTGGAGTATTGTGTCCAGTTCTGGGCACCGCATTTCAAGAAAGATGTGGAGAAATTGGAAAGGTCCAGAGAAGAGCAACAAGAATGATTAAAGGTCTTGAGAACATGACCTATGAAGGAAGGCTGAAAGAATTGGGTTTGTTTAATTTGGAAAAGAGAAGACTGAGAGGGGACATGATAGCAGTTTTCAGGTATCTAAAAGGGTGTCATAAGGAGGAGGGAGAAAACTTGTTCACCTTAGCCTCTAAGGATAGAACAGGAAGCAATGGGCTTAAACTGCAGCAAGGGAGGTTTAGGTTGGACATTAGGAAAAAGTTCCTAACTGTCAGGGTGGTTAAACACTGGAATAAATTGCCTAGGGAGGTTGTGGAATCTCCATCTCTGGAGATATTTAAGAGTAGGTTAGATAAATGTCTATCAGGGATGGTCTAGACAGTATTTGGTCCTGCCATGCGGGCAGGGGACTGGACTCGATGACCTCTTGAGGTCCCTTCCAGTCCTAGAATCTATGAATCTATATGTGTTTCTATAGCAGGAAAGAGTATACTGTGAGATGAAATTGGCTAATACATTTGCTTTTAGCAGGTGAGTTTCTGTATAAATTGTCCACTCAAACATAGAATCATTGAATCATAGAATCATATGACTGGAAGGGACCTTGAGAGGTCATGTAGTCCAGTCCCCACTACTCATGGCAGGACTAAGTATCACCTGTAGACCATCCCTGACAGGTGTTTGTCTAACCTGCTCTTAAAAGTCTCCAATGATGGAGATTCCACCACCTCCCTAGGCAATTTATTCCAGTGCTTAACCACCCTTTTTTTTTTTTTTTTTTTTTTAAGTTTTTCCTAATGTCTAATCTAAACCTCCCTTGCTGCAAATTAAGCCCATTGCTTCTTGTCCTATCCTCAGAGGTCAAGAACAATTTTTCTCCCTCCTCCTTGTAACAATCCTTTATGTAGTTGAAAACTATTATCATGTCCCCTCTCTGAATTCTCTTTTCCAGATTAAACAAACAGAATTTTTTCAATCTTCCCTCATAAATCATGTTTTCTAGATCTTTAATCATTTTTGTTGCTCTTCTCTGGACTTTCTCCAATTTGTTCACATCTTTCCTGGAATGTGGCTCCCAGAATTGGATACAATACTCCAGTTGAGGCCTAATCAGCACGGAGTAGAGCGGAAGAATTACTTCTCGTGAATTGCTTACAACACTCCTGCTAATACATCCCAGAATGATGTTCGCTTTTTTTGCAACAGTGTTACACTGTTGACTCATATTTAGCTTGTGGTCCACTCTGACCCCCAGATCCTTTTCTGCAGTACTCCTTCCTGGGCAGTCATTTCCCATTTTGTACGTGTGCAACTGATTGTTCCTTCCTAAGTGGAGTACTTTGCATTTGTTCTTATTGAATTTTATCCTATTTACTTTAAACCATTTCTCCAGTTTGTCCAGATCATTTTGAATTTTAATCCTATCCTCCTATGCACTTGCAACTCCTCCAAGTTTGGTATCGTCCTCAGACAGTATAAGTGTGCTTTCTGTGCTGAAGATATTGAACAGAACCGGACCCAGAACTGATCCCTGCGGAACTCCACTCAATATGCCCTTTCAGCATGACTGTGAACCACTGATAATTACTCTCTGGGGATGGTTTTGCACCCACCTTATAGTAGCTCGCTCTAGGTTGCATTTCCCCAGTTTATTTATGAGCAGCATTATAGGGCCAGACTCCTGGAACTGCACAGGAGACATGGGATAGGGGGGTGCCACCGAATGGTCTGGGGGGAATAACCAGATCATTATGGAACCCACTGAAACTGATCCAGCACAACAGGGGATCCAGAAAGACAAGGACCACACGCCACCTAACTGAACTCATCTGGAGAACGAAGGGGGGAAAGGTGTCAGGCAGCTGGAATATGGGCTGCCCTGTGGAGGCATTCAGCTTTCCTCATCGGGGACTAAGGACAAAGGGAGGGAGCCAGAGCCAGAAATGGAGTCTACACGGCTTGGCTGGTTCATTGCACTGCCTGGGCTAGCATGAACTGTGGTTTAATTTTTGCCTCTCTTTGTTGACCTAAGGACTCTAAGACATTGTAGGCCAGGTGACTAATAAATTGTCACCTTGTTTTGAAAAGGTGGCCTGCTGTCACTGCAAATACTCCCTGAGAGCATTACACCCGCAAGGAGTAAAGTACAAGCCTCCTGCAGGAGATAGTCGCAATTGGATTTGCTGCAGGGAGCCACAGGGAAAGAGAGAGAGAGAGAGAGAGAGACCGGGGTTGGTGGTGTCTGAATGCCCAGTCTTGGAGGCCACGGGTCTGCCCCTGTGGAATTATGTGGGCCCTCGGGGTTGGCACACTTAAGCAGTCACTCCCCCAGGACTGGTTACAGGCTGGGGCATAGACCAGACCCTGCAGATCCATGACAGTAAGGTACTACTCAATGTGAGTAAGGGTATGATCTGATCCCTAGTTACCACTATGGACTCAATTCTGCTCAACTTATGCTGGAGTAACACTTACTCCACAAGTAGTCTGTTTATTTTAAAGGAACTACACTCGTAGTAAGGTACCACTCAGCATGAGTAAAGTGGGGGTAGAATTAGCGCCTGTGTTTCAGGGTATCTACGGTATACAATATTATCCTGTGGCTAGTCAGGCACTATCCGTTCATATCACATTGAACATAGAAGACCCCTCTCTTGCTTCACTGCTCTCACTTTATGATATTGCCAGTCTGCAAGCTTCTTTTAATTGCATCATTTTTAAATGATCATTTCAAAATACAGGCGAGCTAACTGTGCGTCGACAGCACGCGTCAAGGAACGGCATGTCAACTGGACGTGCTGAAAACTTCTGGATCAGTTAAAAACGTGGATGAATTGAGGATGTTGAGCGTTTCCCCCAGAGGCCATCCAGTTATGGGGTTGCAAATCACTGACCAAAGGACCATTCTCCCATTTGTTGCCCTTCCCCACTTTTTCAGTACCAGAAAATTCTGCCTGTGGAACACAGTATAAACATCCCTGATATAACGAAATGACCATGTAAGGGGATACAAATGTTGTTAAGCTGAAAAGTGCAGCATATTTTATTTACTCATAGAAATGAAGGGCTTGAGTTAATAACAAACTTCCTCCACAGCTGCCCGTCTTTAAAAGCTCCTTGGACCTCCTGTGTGTTGCAGTTTATAGAGTCTAATCCTAATTCCTAGAATAAATGGAATTGTAACCCACACACCTTCTGGGTGTGGTGTTCTGTCCCATCTAGTGGCACCTAGACCACTTAGAGAGAGAGAGAGAGAGAGAGAGAGAGAGATTAATGAGTCTGCTCTACAACCTTAACTACCAGCCAGTTGGCTTTTAGCTCATGCGGTAGAGGCTCATCCACTAAGCTCCAGAGATCCCCCATTCAGTCCCACCTGCTGATGACCAGGGTCTGTTGGCATTACAGCATCATTTCCTTTCTCCATCAGTAGTAAAATGCACCTCTGCTCAAATCTGTATGAGAGATTTATTTTGGGGCCCATTACGCTACTGATCCAAAATGTTTGTCCTGGGAAAATGCTTCTTTTTCTCTTTATATGGGGCCAAATGTTCCTTACAAGGAAAAAAAACCTTATGTGAAGGGAAAGTGTTGGGGAACCTCCATGAGACTGAACATGCTGAGATTCCAAAACTGTTCTCGCAGAGGAAGGGGCCTGGATGTGACCTAAAAACCTCACAGATCTACTACTTCTGGGGGAACCCTGCAGATCCCAGAACCTTTGCAAATGTAGTCATTCCATTCCCACTGCTACCCACTTACTTGCCTGCTATGCCTGTACCATCCCTCCCGAACACCGTGCTCCAGGAAAGTAGGAGGTGCAGGAGAGTTAATCCTGCTTCGGTCAGCATTAATTCTGGCACTCTTAAGTGGAAATCTGCTCCAGCCCCAGGGGACCACATCACATAGAACAGCCTCTCCTCAGCTCTACTCCCCAGTTTCCCAGTCATGAGTGTGCCAAGGGCTGTGAGTGGGTTGCCCGAGACTGTGAGCACATAATGGAGTCGCCGTTCAGCTCTCTTCCATTACTTGAGCCTATAGAAGTGTAAACTTTCCATTCATCTGCCCCCTTCATTGTGTGTAATGGGGTGAAGCATAAGGTAGGTGATCAGGAGCAAATTCCAATGAGTTTTTCACTTGGGTGCTTATCATTCCTTTGTGTAAGCTACACAGTGGGATTAAACTGTTCATTCAAAAATTGCAAAGGCAACTTTAAAAGAAATGAAGAGGTCTTTTGGCCTCCTAAAGCTGATCGCAGGTAGGTGTTTTTTTCAGATGGTAGAATAGTAATAGGGAGCAAATTGACCCAAACTTCCCCTTTTAGCTTCTTCATAATACTTACACTGCATTTTCCATATGTAGTTATCAGACCACTTTACAAAGATGGGTAAGGACTGTATCCCTGATTCATATTTGGGGAAACCGAGGCACAGAGCAAGACAGTAACTTGCCCAAGGTCACCTAGCAAGTCTGTGGGAGGGTTAGGATTAGAACACAGGTCTCCTGATTTACAGGCCTTCCCCTATCTCTTGGCCCGCTCTACCGCCCTTTTGAAGTTCCAGCACTACAAATGGGGGAGACATGCAGATCGCAAGCACTTTTTGAGTTAAAGCACAATAGCATCCTACAGCTCACCAGTTAAGTGTTCCAGTCTACGGGAAAGCTCACTTAAGCCCATTTTAGAGCTAAGCTTGTGTAGACCTGACAGTAGAATTTAACCCTCTGCTTTTTAACCTCAATTTTTGGCCTCTGCATTCAATGAAAACCAGGTCCATATATTTTCATGAAATGATATACATTAGATTTCAGCTACACCGCTACAATTGCTGAACTATTTGCTTAAAAGGGACCTGCACAATTGGGCATGACAACATCACGCAGTAATTCCCTGGTTTCACAGCCAATCCTAGAAGTTGTACAGACCCCTGGCTGTGGAATGCCTTCGATTAATGACAGTGGGGTTCCAGCCTGAGAGCAGACAGATTTTACAGTTCCAATAACAACACATTTGAAAGTAATATTGTACTGGCGTAGATTATAACCTTAGCACTTTGCTACACTGGCTTTCTGCAATTTGTTTTCAGTATATAGAAACAGCTGCAAATATTCCTCTCTTTTTTCACTGCCAGCAAAAAACGCACTTGGTAATAGTCATTGTGTTGCTGGACAAACACACCATATTTGTGACAGGTTTCAGAGGGGTAGCCGTGTTAGTTTGTATCAGCAAAAACAATAAGGAGTCTTTGTGGCACCTTGGAGACTAACACATTTATTTGGGCATAAGCTTTCATAGGCTAGAACCCACTTAATCTGATGCATAGAGTGGAAAATACAGGAGCAGGTATAAATACATGAAAGGTTGGGAGTTGCATTACCAAGTGTAAAGTCAGTCTAATGAGACAATTCAATTAACAGCAGGATACCAAGGGAGGAAGAATAACTTTTGAAGTGGTAATGACAAGTGAGTAACAGTAGGGGAAAATTAGTATTGGGGAAATTAGGTTTAGATTTTGTAATGACCCAACCACTCCCAGTCTTTATTCAGGCCTAATCTGATGGTATCCAGTTTGCAAATTAATTCCAGTTCTGCAGCTTCATGTTGGAGTCTGGTTTTTAAGTTTTTTTGTTGAAGAATTGCCACTTTTAGGTCTGTTATTGAGTGACCAGAGAGATTGAAGTGTTCTCCTACTGGTTTTTGAATGTTATGATTCCTGATATCAGATTTGTGTCCATTTATTCTTTTGCATAGAGGCTGTCCGGTTTGGCCAATGTACATGGCCGAGGGGCATTGCTGGCACATGATGGCATATATCACATTGGTAGATGTGCAGGTGAATGAGCCCCTGATTGTGTGGCTGATGTGGTTAGGTCCTATGATGGTGTCCCTTGAATAGATATGTGGACAGAGTTAGCACCAGCGTTTGTTGCAGGGTTAGGTTCCTGGGTTCCACATTTGTGTTTTCACTGCTGTGACATGCTAGCTGGGAAGGCTTGTGCTAATCAGTTTTCTGCCATCAAATCAGTCTCTGCCACATACAATCAGGGAAATTAAGGAATCTCGGCATTTTTGCAATATTGCTTAGGTGGCCATGAAATATGGGTGTTTCTGTGAGAAATAGTTTATTTCTCCCTCACTCAGATAAAGCAAGTTGGGCTAATGATGAAACATTGCTGCATGCTGAAGCCAGGCTAAAGGCAGCATTCTGATGAAAGAAGACAAACGGCGGTATCCCAGCAGAAGGGATGCATAAACAGATCTGCATATATGGGATCTGTAACACTAGGCTGGTTGAACTATGTTGGTGGGGGAATTATTTCCTCCTATCTCATTCCAAACAGACTGTTAATAAAATGCCTAGGCTTCCAAATTTATCCAAGAAATTAAATTATTCAAAACTTGTCTGGATGTTTTCTAGTTTAATTTTTTCCATGTAGGATAGATAATTTATGTCTTGCAGGGAAATATAGTTACCTGAAACTAGGCTGGCTCAAGCACTATAGAATAGATACTACGTTTGCGCCATGGGCAGGAAATAGACAAAGGGTAAAATTTTCAATAGCACTTAAGTCCCATATTTAGAAATGACTTAGGCACTTAGGCCCAGATCCTCAAAGGTATTTAGGCACCTAACCCCCCATGCTGCACTCGGGGGGGGGGGCGGGGTTTCACCCCCCTGAGCGAGAAAGTTGCAGCGCTGTAAAGTACCAGTGTAGACAAGCCCGAAATGTCCAAGCTCTGGACTAGGTACTTAGCTGGTGTAAATGGGCATAACTCCACTAAGTGAATGGAGCTGCACTGATTTACACCAACTGAGGATCTGCCCCCCCCCCGTATCCAAGTGAGGACAATTATAAGAATTATCATTATGCTTTCAAAACATGAAATTCCTCCTCTCTTTGGATTCTGGCATCCATGCTTGAAACAGTTGCATTTTTTTTTCAGTTGGAATTTCTAGCTGTAGTTGTTGCCATGTTCAAGTTTGCAAAGACAGGGGGTGGAAATGAGGAAGGAATTTGGCCTCTTAAAGTAAATTCACCACCTCCACCCAAAAATAAAAAAGAAAGAAAATAATCCGGAGTTTGGATTAGCAGCTTTTTGGCTGAACTGGGCACTGCACCTTCCACTGGATGGATTTTCTTGGCACCATGTGATGTGGTTGAAGGAATCAAAGGACCCAAGAGAGGGGTGTGGTAATATACTTGGATAACCATAGAACATTCAGTATTGCCATTCCAGAATTTAAAATTCTGATGCTGCATAGGGGCTGGGAAAGAATATTTTTGTCAATGGTTTGTGAATAAAATGTTTAGCCAACCACAAGCTGGGCTTTGTGTGACCCTGTTCCTGGCACTGAAGCACATAAACCACTTTTATGTAACAATCCTCTGATATGAGCTGCAGTCAGGGATTTGTGCTCTCTTTGAAGTAAATTGCATCCTGGTGCACTATAGCATGAAAGTTACGATTTACCATTGCTGGGACACTGAAGACCTGCTGGCAGCTAAACTAATTAGTACAAAGCTCTCTTTCCTTGCCTTCCACTGTAAGAACTGACTTAACAGATCTTCTGATCCTTCCTCACCCCTGCGTTTTGTTACATCATATTAGGAAGGATAAATGGTCATATATATGCATCTGGCGAGAGATGAACAAACACATCGGCTAGTAAGCGAAGCGCTTTAAAGGGATGACATGGCAAAGTGAAATGAAAAGATAGCCATAGAAGATAAAAAGAAATCCCTTGGATAACTTGTTCTTCCCCCCATCTTTGGCAAGACTACCGGTTTTTAAACACACACACACACACAAGACTGGGGATATTTGGAGGAGCACATTTCTCCCGCCTTCTCCACCACCTCCATCCCCAGTGAACAATGGAGAGGAAGGATTGGGGTATCCTTTATGTCACAGTGTATCCACTGTTTATCTTCACGCTTCGGAATGCTGCCATTAGCACAGCTTTGGCATTCCGTGATGCTTCATCATTAGCAGATGTTGCTAGATCTGTCTGAGGAAGAAACGAACCGTGCCTCAAAGAAATACCCATGTTTCACAGCCAACTGAGTAAATATTTTGAAAATTCTGCGATTTCCGTGGTTGTATAAAGAAAAACCAGATCAGAAACAAAAGGACTCACTAACTCCCTGCAAGGATCCACAGGACTAGAACGCAGCTCAGAACCCGGGACAGTTGCTGTTCCCACATTGTTATCAAGAGGCCATGCAAAGCTCTGTCCAAGGAGGACCAATGTGGAGGATATACTGTGCTGTAGGAAGTACTGCCCAAAGGGTCCAAAGTGACTGCACCCTGCAACCTTCTGTTTGGTGCATTCTTACTATTTAACTCTGGAGAGTGACCCCGGAGGTTGTCTGGGTAACCATATAGACTTTAGATGTGCTGTGACTGCAGGCCTCACCTCACTTTCTGATTTCCAGGATCTGGCCCCAGCCTGACTCTTGTCCCCTGAGTCCCGCCTGGTAGGATCTGTGGTCTCCAATTCTGGCTTGACTCTGACTCTGACTCTTGCCTGTTGATCCCACCTCTCGCAATTACTCTGATCCCTGCTCGCTGACTACCTCCTTGTGGCCGTCCTTGACTTGTGGACACTGGCCCAGCTGTGATTGCTAGGCCAGACTGCCTATGCCCTGGTCCCTTACACTCCCACGCAACTCCACTGACATCAGTGATTGGAACCAGGATCAGTAAAGAACTCAAGGGTGTGCTTAAGTTCTCTTGAAGTTATGTGCTTAGAGATAACTATGTACTTAAGTGCTTTGCTGAATGGGGATGGGCTTGAGCAAGTCTTAGTGCTTTGCTGTATCATGCCATACGTGTAGAATTTGCTCTAATAACCTAAATTTGTGCAGCATCTTCCACCTCAAAGGACTCCAAAGTGCTTGACAAACTACTCTAGGGTAGCTTCATGCAGCACCATTGGAATGTAGCCATTTGTGGAGTGGCAAAGGAACAGCCAGGCAGATAACTGGCACACAGCACTTTGCATCCAAAGGCAATATCCTACACTTATGAAAAGTGCCATGGGATATTGAGCTGACCCTGCTGAGTTTTGATACGATAGATTCTCCAGTAAGCATGCTGAGTGCCCAGACATCATCAACAGGATTTAGCATAAACTCAGTCTCATGGGCCACACTGTGCCTGGCCACTGGGAGGGGAGGGGCAAGAAGCTTGCCTTCCTTATGCCTTTATGCAGTGGCTGTGCGTAGTTGTATTCCCTCCTCAAAGGCAGTCATATTCCTTCCTTTGCATGCCTCAAAGGGAATGAGGTGGTCCATGACCCTGCCCCCCCTCCACACTGGGCTGTGAAGCATATGCTGTGCGTCTTAAGTGGTGCTCTCAGTCCATGCATCTAATTAATCCAAAAGGGACCATGCTTCTCTGATGCACAATCCTTCCTGCAGGTCCCACTGCGGTGGGAGGGAAGCCAGCAGAAGGTTAATCAGAGCAAGCTGAGTGTTCAGTGCGTGTGTGGCCGTTGGCTTTATATTCACAAATGAGGATGAGCTCAGAAAGAGCCAAGCCATCGGGACTATGCCAGCTTCACAGCCAAGCAGTCACAGTCACCTACTGTATAACTCTTCAGATTCTCCTTCTCATACAGAGCCCGCGACAGTGACTTGGCTTGTGTTTTCCCGCACTGAGCCAAGCCAAACACCTGGCACAGAACCTCTACAGCACCATCAAACATTCCAGCGTCAACAACCAGGTGTGGCAGAGAGGTGATACAGGACTAAAACACTGGGCTCGATTCTCCTTGTGGTTACACCAGTTTTACACCTATGTAACTTCATCGATGTTCAGTAGAGTTACTCCTGATGTACAGTGGGAATCAGGCCCATTGTTCTTGTTGGCTGGGATTCAGGCAGCATTCACAGTGTTTGGTTTTGTTCTGTTTACGAGAGTATTTTGGAAATTGGCCTTACCTACAGTACAGAATCCTTTGCTTACTAGACTTGACTTCCTTACCAAAGATATTACACTGGTCTCGCTGCCATTAACACACAGCTGACCCCACACCTAGGGTGACCAGACAGCAAATGTGAAAAATCGGGAAGGGGATAGGGGGTGATAGGAGCCTATATAAGAAAAAGACCCAAAAATTGGGACTGTCCCTATAAAATTGGGACATCTGGTCACCCTCCCCACACCAGGCTTAGTTCAGGTGACTACAGAGGGTAATTTATCAAATGCCTCTGTGCATTCAAAGTGCGGAGCTGGATTGCTCTGCGCTTGGAAGCATTTTCTATACCTCCTTCTAACACTTAATGTGAAAACAGACACACTCCTTGATGAAGGATTTTGGATGTTTGGACCACTGCACAAGAAACAGAAAAATCACCCATCAGGTGCAGAAAAAGGACAGCCCCTTATGTGCTAGATAAACTCCCTTTTCCATTTGCATTTCCACCTTAGTAACTGCTTTCATCATCAGTATACAAGATTATAACATTATCACGCATTAGGAAGCAGGCTAAGCCTTACTTGTGTGTGTATGGGGGGGATGCTGGGGCTAAGCATTGCTACAGCAAGATTTAGGAATTAGAGACTGATGTGCCCGGCAAAGCTAAATTAACCCAAATACCGTGATTATGCAGACAAGATTCAGCATAATAAGGAGGTCATATCACAAGTGATATCCTGGAGTGTTCTGCTGGCTAGAGCTCATGAGGTGACACAGTAACACAGATACCAAGGCAAGCATTTGACTGGAAGCATTAATACCGTAAAAGGTTGAACAGCAAAGGTTTTGCTGAGAATTAAAATTTTGCTTGCACAATCTCCATAGAGGACGAAAAGGATAGAACTGTTGTTTAAGGGTGTAATTAGAGCTGTATATTCACTGAGACAGTAACAAACTCTGTCAGATACTGAGGAATTGGAGCTGCAGGTCTCCTGCTTTCTGTGCTGGTAACAGAAGGAGCAATATCTCAGCTATTGGAAGAGACATTTGGTTCTAAGTCTCTACCCAGGTAACTTTTTTCTTTATTTGGTTGTATTTAAATCCTTTTTGCATGTATCTTTTTCACTCATGGTCTCCTTCCAAGATCGTCTTTTGGGTAAAGTTTCCACAGAATTGGTTGAGCCACTTTTTCAGTATAGCAGCAGGAAAAAGATGGAAACCTCCCAAGTCCCAGGGGAGTACAGGAAAAGACCTGCCACTTCCACAATCCACATGGGACTAAGGGAAACAGAGATGACTTTGAGGCACTCTCTCAGGAGGCCCAGCACAGTGTAGACCCAAATATGAATATACTAGATGTGCAAAGAACCAAAATCTGGATAGGGGGGGCATTTACCCATGCACATCTGTACACCCCACCCCTCACACCCTTCCATTAAGGTGCTACCTCATACTGCAGCCACAATCTCATACTCTTCATCTTCTGGGAGTGCAGCTATTCAGTGATGCAGGTCCTCTTTTCTATGGTTGAAACACCCACAAATTAGGTCAGTGTCCTGGGAATGAGAGGCCAGAATATTCCTCCTTTGCAATGCTACCCTCTCCCTTTGGGCCTCTCAATTTTCCCTCCCTCTCACCCATATCAAGGCTCCCTCACTCTATTTTCAAATAGAAATCAATAAGACCTTTACTTTTAACAAGCTAGCTAAGAGCTCCTGATCAGATTCCTAACTTTGCTCCTGGGTCCCTGTCACAGGCTACTAATTAACCACCTTATATGCAAAAATAAAGAAAACAATCCCAAGCGAAGGGAAACAGCCACCCTCAAACAATCAGCATCTTCTTCCATGAAAAATACATGAGAGAGACATTAGTGGCAACACTTTTGCTATAAAGTAGGACAGCAGAGACTTTTCCTTTCCCGCTTGTTTGAAATATACCTTGGCTACATTAGGCAGGAGTTTTATAAGAAAACCTTGGACCAATTCTTATCTCACCTTCCACCGCAGTTAAACTTGTGGCATTCCACCTGGTTTTCACACCAGCACTAGTGAGCCCAGGATCAGGCCTTTTGTGTTCTGAATTTCTAAAATATCTGCATCTTCCTCCATGGTGGGGGTTGGGGGAGGAGAAAGAATACAAACTAAAGTTCTCAAGTCACCACACACATTAACCCAGCAAACAGCTGATTTGATTATCTGATTGAGTGCTGACCAGGCCACTCAGTTCTTCGAGGCAGGCTTGTTAGTTAAAAGTGCTGCATGTGACTTTTTTGTTTGTTTCTTTGTTTTTTGAAATGCCAAGTTTTCTTATGATTCTGAATAAACATGGAGCAAGCAAAAATGTATTATTCTCATTCATTCTTTTTTTAAAAAGAATTCTGATGAATAAACCAACATAGTTAGAAAGGGCAGGGCAGAATACAAAATTGTCTTGCACTGTAGCTATTATTACTCATTTTCATTATACTGCACATCATCATTTGAAAATATGTATATTAGCAGTGTTGCCACCTCTTGAAATTTTATTGTCTTATGATATTTGGTGGTTTTCTTAAAGCCCCACCTCCTGGAATCCTGTGATAATTTGAGAATCTCAGCTTTCATTTGTAAAAAAAAAAACCCCAAACACTCACAAAATAAGTAAGTTCCTAGCTCCCCTGTTTGCAAGAAAACCTCGAAAGTGTGAACCATAAGCGTTCACAAAACAAAGCAAGAAAGAGAACCCAAAATGTAGTATTTTTCATAAATCTCGTGGTTGCAGGGGCTGATTCACAATTGTTGAATGCTTGGGCTTAGCGAGACTATATTAAGTTTAAAAAGATAGGTTTATTGATTACACTACAAAAGGAAGAAAAATGTAAAGGTAGCAACTGACTTGTAAATGTACAACTGACTTGTATGTTGTGTATTTAAAAGCACCTGCTACATCAGCCCAGCTATAGTGGAGGATGTACCCCAGTCCTATTCATCGATCATCAGCCACCAATGCAACCACACTGACACAAGCCCATAGGGTAGACAAGGAAAACCATGACTTGCTCCAGTGCAGCTATGTCATTGGCAGGGCATCATTTTCCAGAATCAGGTCATATTCCCAGTGGCGACAAAGGCTTCACTTCTTTATACAGCAATTTGTGCAGAAATCTATTAGGAATGATTTGTATATCAGCAACATTCACTGATGTCATAAGATGTCATAAGAAACAAGAATTCTTGGTTAATGCTGCCAAGTGCCAGATTTAGCCAGTCTTTGATTTATTCTATCCACAGATAAAGCAAATGCACTAGGTCCACGGGAACAATATTTTAAAGAAATAGGTCAAATTCATCCCTGCAGTGCCCTATATGGAGCTACCCACAGGCTATATTCAGTCTCGTGTGTTCAGATGCCAGGTTTCAAAGACATGAAATGCTCAGCGGCATAATGTGCTGTATTTACCAGAGACAGACCCAGGGCAAACCATCAGATGGCAACACTCCTGGGCTTTGGAGCTTTCAGAATCCAGACCTAAATCTTGCAGTTCGGTCCCATTGCTAGTAGGTACAGTTGGGGCAAAGTAACTTTCCACCAGTAGGACAGTACCAAAAGCAACCAAAACACTACGCAGAGGGGTATATAGATTGCAGCTTCTGCCCATGATATCTATCCACTTTGGAGTTCTCATCTGTGAGCTTCATCTCTGGGCCCACAGCTCCTTCACCACAGTTGTCAGGTTACCAGGTAGAATGTTCCCCCGCTGAATCAGGCAGTTGCTCTACATAGATCACACCTGCCCCCTGTCAATCAAAGGGGCCCAGTATGTGAGCATGGCAGTGGGGCTGGTAGAGTCACAGACTCCAACTCCTAGCCAGGGGTGAGGTTTGGCTGCTGCATGGATGCTACACTGCCATCCCTGAGTGGGGTTGCTCCTCAGGCTACACACGGGGATACACAGCTATAGACTCAGGCCAGGCCATGTCTTTCTGGCTGGCTCCATGCCAGAGAGCTACATTGGGTGAGGACTTGAGCCCAGATTTGGATAATACCACGTAAGCACACATCTTGTATCTAGCACTGTTTGAAAGCAGCGTGAGTTTCAGTGCCAACTGGAGTCTGATATGAGAGCTAGAAATCCAGCAAATATATGCAAGAGTCTAGCTCTTAGTACCCCAGATGAAAGGGAGACTGTATTTAATGAAAGGGAAATTGTGCTGCTGGAGCCTACCACTGCCCCAGATTGACTGGAATAATCCTGAATGGGGTTTTTCCCAAAAGAATAGGTAGATTGGCCAATAAGGAATAAAATAGCTCTGCCCCATGACCTCCTTGGTGTGCTGACTTTTAAATAGCTCAGAGCACAGGAAGGAAAACGCAGACCTGGTGAGTCACAATGCAAACCCCCCCCCCCCTTTTTTTTTTAAGTAGGATCACTGATCCATCAGTCAATTACTTGAAGAGCCACTCTAATTTGGCATCCAATTGTTTTCCCAGCTGCTCCTGTGTCTGATCTCTGATATCAGATGTATGAGCAGCATGCCTGTGAAAGACGAGTGCAGCCACAGAATAAAGGAACCACGAGGGGACTAGGTTGTCTGTCTGAAGAGCGCTGCAGACGTTAAAAAAAAAATCAAAATATTGGCACCAAAATTTCTCAATGTCAAAGGTGATTCCTGGATAAAAAAAATAATTGGTGCCTCTCCCCACTGGCTAGGGGGAAAGATCTTAATGGGAATTCCAGCTTCTTACAGTGGAGAAAGTTTCTTCATTCTTCAGCCTATCAAGGAAACCCTCTTTAGGTGCTGATGATAATAACCAATAAATAATTAATATTACTTAGCACTTACAGCTTTTTCTACCATAGATTTCAAACTGCTTTGTAAAGGTTGGTGAATATAATTACCCCCAATTTAATACATTGGCGGGGGAGGCGGGGGAATGAGGTGCAGAGAGATTGAAAGTGACTCGCCCAAAATCACACAGGCAGGCAGTGGCAGGGCCAGGTGCAGAACTGAGCTTTCCTGGCCTCTCCTCCTGTTGCCTAGTCCCAAGACCATACCGCTGCTCCTTTTCTCAGAAAGTCCCAAACTAATGGGTCGTACCGTGCCATCAGCATTTAAGAACTCTTCAGTGATTTCTGTGTGGAGTTCTGATTTTAAAAAAAGAGCGGCACAATCTTATTGATTAGATAACGTGAAGGACTGAGAAGAGGCCAAACAGCTGTGTTTTGGAGAAGCAGGCTAGTGATTGCTAAAAGCTCAATACTGGAACTATTTTCTAGGGACCAGAATTTGCTACCTTTGCTCATATGGAGCAGGACCTGACACCATTGACTTCCATAGGATTACTCATAGAGTAAGGCTACTGGAATCTTAGACTGGTGGATGATTTTTCCTCCAAAGACTGGAATATTTGCCTCCCATTATGATAACCAACTGTTATTTCACTCCCAGTTAGCAGTCATCTTACATTCAGACGTCCAAATTTCATATGCTGTGTGTATTCTGCAAGATAGATCACACAGGCTGATCATTTGCATGACTTCTTTTTGGATGAACCTATCCAGGTGGCAGTGTTGAAGAAATGGGCTTGGAGTAAGAGACAGTGAGACCAGCTTATCATCCAGAGACTGCTAGCTAGATGGAGATGGTAGAGAGCATTACTAAGTTGTGGGCCAATTTAGGGTGTGGTGTTGGCTTCACAGGAAGCTACTAGGTTGTCTCTCTGAATCAAAATGCTATCAATAATGCCAGATGACACGTGCAATGGGGAAACTGAAGCAAAATGGCAGAGTTGATGGCAACACAACATTCAGTTTTTACCATATGTTTGGATGTCATTGCATTCTCTCATCCTAAAGGGCTCAGTCTTTGTGCTGTGTTATGATCAGTGGGGATTTTTAGGTGATCAGTTCACAGAAGAAATGTTACAAAACCAGCCCTCCTCAGGCTGAAGTGACTCACTAAGTTTTGCACCATGCAAAATCCCACCCCATGCACAATTAGCAACTTAAATTGACAAGCTCGGACATTCTAAATGATTAATAGCAGACCGTAATCTGCCATATCACCAAAACAGCTGGACTTGGCCCCTGGTCCAGCTTGGTGGTACATCTCGGAACTAATGTGGTACATTCTGCTATCTGCCAATACTCCCTATTTAGATGGAATGGGTTCTATTTAATTCCCAAAACATGCAACATTTCTCCCTGGTGTTACTGCAGATCGTTTTACTGGCATGAGGCCAAATCCTGGATCCAGCAGAGAGCTAGAGTTCTCCCTGGGGTGGTACCAAATTGTTCTGGAAGGGAGAGAGAGGGCAGAATCTTCCAGCTGTGATGCAATACCAGCGCCTCTCCACAATGCGTACTGACAGCTACAGTAGCTCCTGCAGCTGCTGATACTCCCTTTACACGGGGGGGTTTGGGTTGGTGGATGCACTGAACCCACAGTCCTCTCTCCCTGAAAGTCTGTGTGGGAGGGAAGGGAAGGGAGCTGCTTCCAGCCATGCGGGGGGTGGGAGAGAATCAGGGCCGGCTTTAAGCTGATTCGGCAGATTCCCTGGAATGGGGCCCCACGCCTAAGAGGGCCCTGCAACATCCGGGGCTGCCAGTGGAGCGGGGAAAAAAAAAAAAAAAAGCCGCGTCCTGCTTCTCCCCCCTCCCTCCAGCGCTTGCACCGCCATACAGCTGATCAGCGCAAGCCTGGGAGGGAGGGGTGAGGAGGAGGAATGCAGCATGCTTGGGGAAGACGCAGGGCCAGGGCGGGGATTTGGGGAGAGATCCAATGGGGCAGTGAGGAAGCGGTGCTGGGGGTGAGGCCAGGGCAGGGATTTGGGGAGGGATCCAATGGGGCGGGGCAGGGGCGGGGCCGGGGCGGAGTTGGGACGGGGGGGGGGGTGCAAGACAAATCATGTCCCGGCGTGGGGCCCTGCACCTGCTAAAGCCAGCCCTGGAGAGAATGACCACGCCCCTGTCTTTGCAGAGCTCATCTCTTCTCCCTCCCTGCTCTCCCAGTGGCTGGAAGCAGCTTGTCCCTTCCTGCCCGCAAAGTGTCGAAAGGCAGCTAACAGCTCCAGGCTGCTGGTGGCCACCAACATAACCCAGCCACCTCTGGCTACAACACAGGCAGGAAGAGGTTAAGCCCTAAGGATGCATTGTGCACCAAGGCCCAGGGAACCTGACTGCAGGGGCTTCATGGAACCTGGCCAGAGAGGTGGCTCAGCAAGGGAGGGGCCTAGGGGACAGGACAGGACCCAGGGCAGCGGGGAATGAAGAGGGTGCTAAGTCCCTGCCCAGAGGGCTGCTGTGAAGCCTGCAGGGCCAGGGTGCAAACAGGCTGGAAATAGCTTCCTCCACCTCCCTCACCACTCCAGAGCTGGTGGGGCTGAGAGGCTTCTCCGTGCCAGCAATGTGCGAGGCTTTGGCACACACAGGGCTCT
Source organism: Trachemys scripta elegans (assembly GCF_013100865.1). Classification (NCBI taxonomy): domain Eukaryota; kingdom Metazoa; phylum Chordata; order Testudines; family Emydidae; genus Trachemys; species Trachemys scripta. The sequence continues at coordinate 197,481,815 of NC_048298.1, read as the reverse complement.
GAGCCGGAGGGTCTTGGGCTTTCCTGGGGCGCTGGCCCAGCCAGAGGCAGTGGGGGAAGGAAGGAGCCTGCCGGCCAGGCTCTTGGTGAGCTGAGTGCTCTAACCTGGGGCTGGTTCTCCGCACAGCGCTGGGAGTGGGATGCGCCCTGCCGGGGCGGGGCGTATAAGTGAAGCAGTGGGGTTGGGGGGGTGAAGGGGCAAAGCAGGGAGAGGACAGCGAGAGGAGGAGCACATAAAGGACTGATGGGTGGGCAGCCAAGGTGACACGTAACTGACCTCTGCCTGGCACCTGCCTGCACTCACCAACCACTGCAGCTCACAGCGTGCAACCAGTGCCGGCCAGAAACATGACAAGGGACGGGGTCCTGCTGGCCAAGAGCCAGCACACAGCGGGGGCTGCACTGATGGACCAGCAGGGGGAGCAGCCAGCCCCATGCACTGCATCTTCACCCTGCCACCAGCCTTGCACACACACACACACTCACCGCTGGTGGGCGGGCGACTGGCAAGCAGGGATCCGGCCAGCAGCAGAACCCTCCAGTACCAATGGCAGGGAGACAGAAAATATAGGACAATTTGCCTGTTTTAAGAAAAAATTGGGACACCTGCAGGAGGGCTTAAATATGGGACTGTCCCTTTAAAAATGGGATGTCTGGTCACACTATCAATGAGGTTAAAGGAGTACCCTTGCTTTTCCTTCTCTCAAACAGTGCAGTTTTCAAACAGTGGCAGTTATGCCTATTGGAAACCTCACTGAACCCTGTGACGGGGTACACAAACTCCACATGAGACAGGAAGGGGTTACAGCCCTGCCCCACCACACCTATGATGTATGTGAGACTTGAAAGAGGAGCTTGCAGCTCAGAGGGTCGCAGCCCTGAGAGGTGAACAGAGCTCTCAGCCTCAGCTCTAGAGAGGAGCATAGCAGAGTCAAGCTGCCTTAGGTTTCCTGTCAACTGGAGTGGCAGCACAGATGGCTAAAGGACCCTCCTGGATCAGAAGACCTGGTGCTGCTCTTTATTTCTGTTAGTTCAGTTTTCTTTCTTTTCTCCTATTGGGTGCAGGGACCAGGGGCCTGCTGATGACATGAGGCCCCTGAGGAGAAGATGGGTTGATGTAGGAAGCAGCCAGGGAGAAGCAAGAGGTCTGACAAGACAGTCCTGAACCACTTGCTACAGGGTCCCTGGTGTGGGAGGGAGGGAAGTCCTGAGTTTCCCTACAGTCTCATGGTGGAGCCTAGCGTGAAGACCCCTGACCTAAGGGCTGGAAGGGCTACTGGGTCTGGGCCTATGAGGTTATGAGACTATTGAATTGAACTCTGGTTTATCCCTGAGGGAGATTAAACCAATCGACACAGCATGAAATGTGAATTACAGTCAAATAAGTTAACATTCACTTTCAGTACAATGTAATATATTTCAACTTTGTTCTAGATTAAGTGATATCAAACTGTACCTATATAATACATACATAAGCAGTCACAGATAAGAGCTTACTGACACTAATCCGCTTCAAAGCATCGTTCACACCACTTCAAAGACAAACACGCTTTCAGTGACCTTGCAGGATATGCAGTCCCTTGGCTTTGACTCGAAATATAAATCTCCTGCAATAAATGACTAGATCCATACAAAATGGACAGTAGAGGGGTACATGGTAGAAATCAAATAAAGCAGGAAGAGAATATGTAGGGAAAGATCACTGACTACTTCCTGTGGAGTAACAGCAATTAGCGAATATACATGTAAGCCTATCACTAAGTAATTGGTTAATGAGGAAAAATACTATTTCTGAGTGAATAGTTAGTGGGAGCAGCCTAGAAGCCAACTGAAGGAGCTAGATGATGATACCATTGGTATGGGCAGACAAAAGCTTCAGAAGGGTGCGTCATTTGGTCAGAGAGAGGGACACTAGCAACCACTGAGTGAGGGAGAGACCCCCATTGGCCAGGGAGTATAACTGCCTAACTAGGGCACAGGGTAGGTGATACCAACAGAGTGACCGCTGTAAATCAGTGCCCAAGTATACCATATATTACAAATTTCCAGTCTCTTGGAAATGAGTAACAGCCAAAGCCACAAAGAAATAAAGCCATTGCCAGCAGGAGCAAGAATACCAGAACCAGAGCTACTTCTAGCCCACTTGGGCTGTAATTGCAAACTCAAAGATTTCCAGGGGGGAAAAGGCCTCCACATGTTATTCTTTAACCGCAATTAAAATGTATAACACAACAGAGTACTAGCGACGTTCCTTGTCTTCTGGTAAGGGCTTCTCACCCTCTAGCACCTCAAAGCTTTGAAGGAAGGAATCAAAACGTTACTACCAACTGCTAATGGAGATTCTCCTTTCATTCAATTAGAAGCAAGACCCAAGAATGCTCAGGTGAAGCTGCAGCAGCAAATACAGACATCTGGGTCTAGATCACTAAGTTTCGTGAGCCATTGTATTTGTAATATGGTTGGCCAATCCCATTGTCATAGAAATGTGAAAATATTGAACCTATGCATAAGAACGGTCGGTTTTTCTGTCTGGAACACCAGGATGGGATCTGTCAGCTCCTGCAGGATACGCAGTTTGAGGCCAAATTCACAGGTGTGTTTAAGTTAGACTCAGAGGGAGTTGATGTAAGTTGGTCTAATTTATACCTTCTTCTGACCCCCTCAACATGGATGATAATGCAACTCAAATGCCCTCTAGCCTTCAAGGCTGTGTCTTGACTAAGGCCATGTCTCTACCATGCCCCAAAGTTTTGAAGGCCTGCATTGTAACTCCCCTGTGGGGACACTGCGGCTGCGAACTTAAGGGTCCCTTGTTTTCATTAATGTACTTCTCTTCAAAGAGGACTACATTAGCGCAGACCAGGGACCTATATGTTCGAGTCCAAAGCACACACCCACGGGAGTTACAGCGCAGCACTTTGGTGCACACCACTATTCACACAAGGGTTCGCAGAACTGCGAGGCAGTGTAGACATGCCCTAAGCTTTAAAAGGGTGTTGTTGGAATGTGTTAGTTAATATGTCCTAGCTACTATGTTCTAATAGTCTAGTGTAGACTAGTGAGGAGTCTGGGCTTTAACTTAACCAGTTTAGCATGTAGTAAAGTCTACACTGCCTGGTCTACACTAAACAGTTAGAACGTGTTAGCTAATGATTTACACTTTTAAATCCTAGTCTGGGCAAAATCTGTTAGACTCACTGAGCCACACGGCCATCCACCACTTTGTAATTTACATCCCCCTCCATCTGCACATCATATCTGAATTTGTCCCACTCAGTCTGAGTGCAAAGGACTGCAAATTAGTGCCAAGGGGACATATTTGTCGTCCAGTTGTACTAACTCCATTAAAGTCAATGGAGTTGCACCAGACTGGCCCAAGGAGTCTTAACTTAGACCACCTTACAAATCACTCCTGAATTTGGCTAATGTTGTGTATTGCCAGTAAAAATAGCCAGCATCTAAAGAAACTAATTTTAGAATCTAAAGCACAATGAAAAGGAAGAATTTCAAATTATCTACTAGTAACTTGTTTAGTTAATCAGGAAAATTCTGGTTTGTTCATTAGATCGGGAAGTATGCATCCCACCCCCAAATGCTGGCAGGTTGGTTAAATGATATTCATGTCCTTAAAGAGACAGTCAAGTAGCATAGACCCCAAATTTCACATACATGCAAAGCTGAGCATGTTACAATAACAAATGTCTTTCTGAGTCCACTCAGAGGATTATTTTAGAAGTCAATCACTATAATACAATTTTTTAAAATCACAATTTCTATGGACCCTACAGAGGGGACACAGGCACAGCTTTGTCTGTGTGTTGGATGTTGCATAAGTGCAGTGATTTTTTTTAACTCAGTACTTCAGTCATCCAGTTACAAAAAACCCACCTAGATGGTATCTGGAGGGCATTTACTACTATACACAGATGGAATGAATGTGAAATGTGGGACTTTAACAACTGATTGTCCCTTTCAAGAACAATTCCTAAAGACACTATTATACCAGTGCTGTGAGAGGAAAACAGCGAAATCATTCAATCCAGCTCTGCTTACTGAAGGAAGCAAAGAAACTCTCCCTGTGGTTAGTAAAGGTTTTCACTTTGACACTGAGACAAACCTGAGTGAAATGTGCTGCCATGTCTAGATGTTAAAAGACTACTGTGCCAGTATATGTGGGGTTAATTGTGAAGTTATAATTTTGGTTGTTAAAATTCATGAGGTGTAAAATACAAATTGCACGTGGTAGACGAGCTGTCTTTAAAGTTTATATATTACTTTTTTTTCCCCCTCTGGTTCAAACTGCTGTTGGCACAAGCTAATTAGAACTCACAAAAGAGGAAAGCGTATCCTGCATGAGGCAGAGATTACACTGGAAGGTCCTGCCAATACTGTGTCTAGACGGTGTTTATAGATGTTTGACTGCAGGAAGCCAAGGGAAACCCATGTCGTACCCATGCATGAACAATCACAGATCACAATTAATAGTTTACTTTCATTTCTTCCTCTTTTCAACATTTTCAGTTGTAACGAGATGTATCACTATCTTTGAAGTTTATCCTCTTGTGTTTGATTATTCCTGCAGTTCAGTTTGTGAGTTTCCTATGAAGAACAACAACAAAACGTATTTTTAAAAAATGATTCCCAAGGCAGTAATGTGTTTTTACCATTAATTCCATTTCTTATGTGCCTTTTATGACTTGGGACATAAATACATTTTGGAGCAAAGTCTCTGCATTTCTGCTCGTACTGTTCCATTTCTTTAATATTGTCATTTACAAACTTACCATCCGCCAGGGGGAAAAAGAGCTACTGAAATCCACATGTCTATAACGGCCATTTCATTCCAATCTGTAAGCATTTCTTGTTTTCCTGCTCTGTAACTCTTTCTCCAGAGTTTTAAGATCTGGATTTTAGATTAACATGAATATTCTCATCCTGAACTCTCAACACTCTGCGATTTTCCTTGAATAAGTCCCTTCACACCAAGGCTAGAATTAGGGATGGGAGAATTGACATAGAAAAAATCTAGAGCATCTTAACTGAGCCTCAGCTTTAGCGCAGCGAACCAAACTGAACTCAAACCATGATTAAGGTATGGATCAGTTGGAACAGGAGATTTAAATATTGAAATGTTCGTTCTCCTGCCTGTCTGAAATAAATTCCGCCCATGTATTGCAAGCCAAGCTACTTCAGATTGTTGATTAGCTTCAGCAAAGGCAGAGTGAAGGAAAGGGGGAAATTATTTGCGCATTGTCTATTTCTGTTTTTGAGATGAGACTTTTATGGGTTTTTTTTCTTTCTAGTATTTGTGATTGTGCTCTGTGACTCTCAGATTATCTGTGTGATGATGTGATTATTGTTCACATAGAATGTAGAGATACAGATACACAATCAGACGTATCTTACATGTCTAAAGTACCTCTAGAAGGGTCACAACATGGTTTACAGCAGTGGTGGGCAACCTGCGGCCCAGCAGGGTAATCTGATTGCGGGCTGTGAGACATTTTGCTGACATTGACCATCTGCAGGCATGGCCCCACACAGCTCCCAGTGGCCACGGTTTGCCGTTCCTGGCCAATGGGAGCTGCAGGTAGCGGCACGGGCCTCGGGACATGCTGACCGCCGCTTCCCACAGCTCCCATTGTCTGGGAAAGGTGAACCGCGGCCACTGGGAGCCACAGGGAGTCGTGCCTGCAGATGGTCAACGTCAGCAAAATGTCTTGTGGCCTGCAATCAGATTACCCTGATGGGCCGCATGCGGCCTGTGGGCCCCAGGTTGCCCACCACTGGTTTACAGAATGAGCCAGCTCCTGGGCCCTGCTGAGGCCATTTTGCATTGGCATACCAGCAGAAAACAACCATAAACCCAGGGGATCTGAACACCAGAGAATTCCATTGCATGGAGGAATCTTCCTGTGATATAGAACTGCTCTCGCAACTTGTAGACCAGTTTCTCCCAGCCCTCGGCTCACAGGCAACGTGGCGAGAGCTAGGATGCTGCTGCATCTGGTTGATTCCTAGCTGACAGAACATCCATGGGCAACCAGATGTAAGTTAGAGCAGTTGTGAGGCTCCTTTAGCTTATACCAGGAATCAGCCCACCCCAGGCCTCGTTGCCCCTGGTAACAGGGAAGTAGCTTAAAAAGCCACCTTTACCTCCTCAGACTCCCTGGTCCTGCACTGAGTGCTTCTTGTCTGGACCAGAGGATCCGTCCCAGTGGATGCAACTTTTCACCCTTCACTGAAATGTGTCCACTTCTGGGGTGATAAACCAAGCTGTCATTCTGTGCTGATAACCAGGATTTTAGGAGGCGATGTGCTGGAATCGTTTATCCAGTGGAAACTACAGGAGATATTTCAGGTAGCAAAGTATAGCTCGCCTAGTAGGAATTAGGCCAGGAAGCTGAGGAAAATGCCCTCATTCTTGCAAAAAAGACCCAGTGATCTTTACTGAGTGTCAGTGCTCCAGAACTCAGTTTTAGGTGGGGTGTAGGCCACTTGCCAGGATCATCTGGTTACATCTCACTTAATCAATACCCTGCCATTGCAGGGACCACAGGCATTGGCACACCTTGGTCCTGCCTGTTCTCTGCCTGTGGCACATAATAGTTTAGTTTCCTGAGGGCAGTGGTACCTTGGCCTAATTTCAGTTGTTAGGTTCAGCATGTGGGTGTTGGTGACCTGTGTTACTCAGGAAGGCAGACTGGTTGATCTGGTGGTCCCTTCTAGCCTTAAGCTCTATGATCTCTCACCATGACACCTGAAATTCTGAATAGCTGGATTTCAATGCACATTAAGAACAAATACATTTGCTAAAATAATGTTTAAGCTTCTGGCTAAATGTAAAATAGCAAAGAAATTCTGAGCTAAGGCTCCCACTCCACTGTTAACTCAGTGGCCCAAGCTTCTGCCCACAGCACAGTTTGATACATACGAGCGACAGCTGTGTTCAAAAATGCTTGTCAAAGAAAAACAATTCTGGCTGAACCATGTTTGACAACAGCTTTCCAACACAGCTGTAGCATGAATTCCCTGTTCAGTCTGCAAAGGGATTTTCTTACATACTGGTCCAAACCATGCTGTAAACTACCTCTCTGTGTGGTCTATCGGATAGTCTCTGAGCACAGTTTGTGGCCATGTCAGTTGTGAAAGCAAACCGGGTTTAAAAATGGCTTCAAATACGGCCAAAAGTCAGAGTGAAAAATTCATCCCTGCCCTAAAAACACTATGTGCCAGCAGGGACTGCCCCTGCCAGACACTGAGCTGGCCTAGCTAACTCTACGCCATTCCCCACAGGAATCCACACTCCCGGGGGCATGCCAGGGAAGGAGACATGGTGGGAGTGCTTCGACACACCAGTTCATCCCAGCTGTCAGAACAGTTCATAGGGACTATTACTCTGAAGCCAACCCCCCATCCCTAGACTTCACAGCTCCAGCCTCCAACTTCAAAGTGCTGTCTACACAGCACAAGCACAAGGGTGAGCCCCGTTAGCCCGAGTTTGTCATCCCAGACTGGGAAGCTTGCTCTGAAATGCTCTGTAGACATATCCTTAGTGGCTCCCAGCAGCACTGGGGTCAGGGTGGTACTTGAAAGAATTCCTCATATAGAGGGCATAGGCCTAAGTAATGCAGGAGGTATGTTTTGGTGGCATCTCCTAGTCTTCAGCTTGCCGGTACTGGACTGCATGTATTGCAATTGCTTGGGATAATTGTTGGAATTAAAAAAGAGGCGGCCCTAAGTCATTTTTGCATTTCTGAGTTCCAGTTGGAAACACACTTAGAGCTTTTGTTGTTTGTCTTGGTTCCAGAGGCAGTAATATAACATGTAATGACATAGTTTAAATCATTTTCCCATTGCTGACACTTTTCAATATGACACAAACTCCCTGTACACTTGAACAGCATTAAAAATGCCTAGGAAGTACTTTATTTAGCCTCTCACTGGTTTCTGCCATTTCTATCATATCTAAAGTAGCTCCTAACATTTCCCAGTTATCTTTCTTTCTTGAAATCAATAGCAGTTAGGTGCCTAGGCACTTTTGAAAATCCCACTAGGCATCTATCTGCATCTTTAGGCACCTAAAGGCCTTTAAAATACTCCCTTTCTCCCATCCTTTGTCTGGCTTGTCTAGTTAGATTGTAAGCTCTTCGGGGGGCAGTTTGTCTCTTACTATGCTCTCTACCACACCTAGCACAATGAACCCCAATTCATGGCCGAGCCTTCTAGGCCCCACTGTAATACACACAATAATAGTAACAATCTCTAATATTTTAAATAACGTAGAGTTGATAAGTCACGTTTCTCAACTTTTTTATCCAGGCGAGTCAAATATCATGTAAGTGCAACGTCCATTCAGCGCAGCTGATAAATCCAGCAGTGTTTCCTAGATCCAAAAGGCAACCAAAACGTTCCCAAACTAGGTGCTAACAGTGTCCCTGGACATAGCTCAGTAGCAATCATATGAGCCAGTCTGCCTATCCTCTGCCTCAGTTCAACCGTCTAGGATTGGCTGTTCATACAGGCAAGCTCATTTGCAGAGCTGTCCACCATTTATAGACATGGCTATGATTTTCAAAACCGATTCATGATTTTGGGTCACTCAGTTTTGAGTACCCAACTTGAGACACCTTGAAGGGGCCTGATTTTCCGAAAGTGCTGAGCTCCTACCCTCTGAAAACCAGACTCCTTTAAGGAATCTCAAGCTAAGAACCCAAATATTGAAACACCCAAAATCACTAGTTGCTTTTGAAAGTGATGGCCATGGTGCCCTTCCTACAAGATGGAGCTGGCTGTTTCTCTAGAAAAATTTTGAAGAACCTGGAAAGGAGTCTTCTTAGAGACAAGAGCACTCCAGAGGGCAGCCTCACTCCCAACGTTTCACATGAGCTATCTTCAAAGAGAGGCATGAGAGGGAGAAATGGGGATGGCAGAAAGTGGAAGGAAAGTCAGCTTATAGGGTGGCCCTTTCCTAAGGTTGGGAGTAGACATGGGCCTGGACTGGCACATCAGATCCAAACTCTCTCCATTTGGGCCCATTTCTAGTTGGGAGCAAGAGACATAAATTCATATCCTTTAAGGTCAGAAAGGACCATCATGATCATCTAGGCTGACCTCCGGCACATTGCAGGCCACAGAACTCACCCACCCACTCCTGTAATAGACTCCTAACCTCTGGCTGAGTTACTGAAGTCCTCAAATCATGGTTCAAAGACTTCAAGACATGGGACTAAAGGACATGGTGATGCAAGGGGTATGTCTACTCAGGGATAAAATACCCCCGGCTGACCTGGGTCAGCCGCGGCCATGCTGTGGGTCTTTTATCCCTTTGCAGACACACCGTTGGAGTCCTACTGTTACTTGGAGAGTAGCCAAAGGGCATGAATTGTCAGGAAATAAAAAAGTCCCCACAAAGGGAATTGCTGCCACAGGAGCAGATTGAGAAATAAAAGTAGGTCAGAAACGGAGACTTACTTTTCCAGTCAGAGAGACACTGCCTACTGCTTTGAGACTAGACTGCGTGAACTGTGATTATGGGACAGTAATATCGTAATATTTCATAACAGCTCTTAGGAAAGACATTTCTGGCTTCTGGTGAGTGAGGGCAGAAATGGTCTGTGAGCAAAGGAGGGCTAAGTTCAGTGCAAATTTCCAAGAGATAAGTTCAGGAGACAGAGGATGGAGGGCCTGATGCATTCCGATAGTGCTGAGCACAAGAGACCCAGAACACTTCTCTGACTCAGTGATCATTTGCCACCCCAACAGCATTCTTCACACATCCAGCACCAGTAAGACTGAGTACTCTTGGAACTGTGAGTCAAGAGAAACAAGAGGCTATTAAGCAGCTAGCAGAGTCAGTGGGGAGAAAATCTTGCTGGCTCAAGAGACATAGAGGGATTTTAAAACATCGGTTTGGGGTTAAAAAGTGAACAAGGCTGCTCAGAGGCAGGTCCTCTAAAGAAATCTGCAATGCAGTGACCATCTGAAGTTAATCCTCTGCCTCAGGGTGGATGGCCGGCATAAGGAATTACTTGATTGCAGGGGATGGACCAGCTGAATAAGGGATTTTTTTGTAAGGATAAGAGACAAGGGTAACTGGAGGTGTAAGGGTGGGGAGTCACAAAGGAATTTAGGTGCCTAAATCTTGGTTTTGGGTACCACTGTGAGTCACAAAACTCCTGTAGGTGCCTAAAGTCACCTACGCTTTTGCAGTAAAAGTTACCTAGGTACCTATGGTTCTGCCTCTGACCATGCACACTGCTCACTCTAGGCACCCGGCTGCCTTTCTCCTGCCTAAGCCCCAGAACAATTCATAAATCAGGGGAAAGAAAGGTGTTCAGCCTCCTAAATCACAGGCGAGGCACGATCCTGTAGATGTGCTCAAAGGCAGTCTAACTCCACACAAACAGGGGAAGAAGGGGTCAGACAGAGTCATCCTAACTCTTTCAGAGGCCCAGTTAATATTTAACTATTCCATTATTTAATTAAAGTGCAGCCATTTAAAATAGGAGAGATTGAGAGAGCCCCACATCAGAATATTCCACAGCCTAGTGGTTAGGGCTCTCACCTGAGAGGTGGCAGATCCCTGGTCAAATCCCTTCTCCTCCTCAGACAGAGAGGGGACTTGAACAGGGGGTTTATCATATGCTAGGTGAATATGCTAACCTGTGGGCTGAAGGGCGCAAGGGCAGCCATCTTTCCTCCCTTCCCCCAGCTGTTTAGTGTGGACCTAGGTGGCCTTGAGCACGCCTACTCCTTCGGGCCTTGCATGTGACTTAGGTGGCCAAATGTCTGGCTTCCCCCAGTTCATGAATTGAAAGCAGAGCTAGGCTCCTCCTTGCAGCCTTGACCTAGGCATCTTTCTCCGTGAGAGGAGCAGGGCTTAACTCACACCCCTCTCATTGGCATCTCCCAATGGCTAGCTTAGGGGACTCCTGGCATGCTGGCTTTGTGGATCCCATGCTAAGGCTCCTCTTTCTCCCCATTCATTGTATAGGAACCCAAGTGCCTAACTCAGCTTTGGGAATTGCAGTGTTGTTCCTGTGATTGTCTAGGTGCGGTAATGTTAGGCATTCTGACACTCCACACTGCAACACCTAAGGCTTTTGGTGGATCCAGGCCTAAGCAACTTCAAGGTGTCTTTTCCCAGCAAGTGATTAACTACAAATTCAGATGGGAAGAAGGTGACCAGAGGTTGCTACTTTTTAAAGTCCTTTTGATAAGGTTGATTCTGATGTAATAAGCTATTTGTTTGTGTCTCCTGACAGAGAGGGCAAATAGCTAGGGAACATAATCCTCTCAGACCCAACACTGCTGGCTTCTTCAGATTTGTTTGAGGCAGCATCCAAAAGGGCCCAAACAACAACCCTCCAAAGTGTTATTTAATGTCTCATGCTCTTTTGTGCACATGCTTTTTTGCTCTCCCTCAATCCTATTATTTTCTTTCACCAAATTGCAGAGGGCTGCTTCCCGGCACCGTTCCGCCAGCTGAGAGGGTGGGAGACTGACTATGTCATCAGCTATTCAGCGCAGTCTGTCTCTGCTGGCCTGAGGCCTGGGGATCCCAGAATGACCTTAGAATCAAATATCTCTGCCAGTTCACTGAACTGCCCTGTCTGATAAACATCACTGCCAAAATACATGCTCTCAAAAGCAGGCGGATTATTTAGGTGCATGGGGTGGGAAGGAGTAGAGGGCAAAGGCATTGGTTAAGGGGAAACTCACCCGTCCTGCCTATTTGTTTTAGCTATAGTAGGCGAGTGTAGCGGCATTTCTGAGAACCTACATGTACATGATAAGCTTGGTGAACTAACACACTTGCTTAAAGTAGCCTGAATATATTAGGCAAGTTCTCCACTAAATGTAATCTGAAGACCAAACTGAAAAACACTTTGAACCTTAAAAGGACACTGTCAGACCATTTAGCCCAGACATGTAATACAACTTTAAAGTGATGCATTCTCATGCAAAAGTGGCCCTTAGCCAAACTTCATGATTTTTTAAAATTAAATCACTCTTGCTGCTGCTGAGTCATTCTCTTTTAATGACACTCCAAATCTGACACCAAACCAAAAATACCTGATTTGCAAGCATGCCAGTTTGGCTTTTTGTGGGGACACCTACAGCATAAGGCCCTGTCTAAACCGGGAGCTAATCATGCAGTGCCAGTGTTTATAACTATGTAACTGTGAGATGCTGTGCTATAGTTTTCTGTTACCCCAGAGCTGTCAACTGCAGAGTCGCTTGCATCATAGGCGCTGACTCCATGGGTACTCCAGGGCTCAAGCACCCATGGAAAAAAAATAGGAGGTGCTCAGCATCCACCAAGTACACAGGTTCCAACCCTGGGCTGGCCGCCCCTCAACTGTTTGCTGGGGCCTTGGGGCTGGCCGCTGATCAGCTGTTCCGCTGGCTGGAAGCACTAGGAGGAGGGAGGGGGTGGAGAGGAGCCAGTGGCGGGTGGGGGGCCTCGGGGAAGAGGTGGGGCAAGGGCAGGGCCACGGGGGATGGGGTGGAGCAAGGGCAGAGTGGAGGTGGAGCATCCACAGGGAAAAATAAAGTCAGCGTCTGTGGCTTGCATCTTCCTTGGGAGGATCTAGTGATGGACCCTATCCTGATACAAGATGATTATTATTTATATAACCATTATGCTATGGCAATTTGTCCTGCACCTTTAAATATATGCCATCTCAGGAGGTAGTTTGAGATGGAAGCCCTTGCAAAGAGAGGGACACACTCTGCTTTCGCTCTCGTGAAGTTTTAATAATGTTCATTCTTTGTCAGTTGTCTCCTTTATTCTAAAATAAAAGTGAATTAGTCACATGCTTGTCGATCCAGAAACCTGGAGATTTTAGGCAAATTATGCAATGCCCATAACAGCATGTTCAAATATGTGCTGTCTGATTTGCATAGATTCAGGGAGACTTTCCTGCCTACTCCCTCAGTCCCCACAAAGACTTCCCCTCATCCCCCACTTTCTCTCTCTCCACATGAGAGTTCCATCCATATCCCTCTCTCTTTGTTTCCATTCAAGTCTTCTCCCTCTGTCTGGCTCCCCTGATACTCCTCATAAGAACTTAAGAACGGCCATACTGGGTCAGACCAAGGATCCATCCAGCCCAGCATCCTGTCTGCTGACAGTGGCCAATGCCAGGTGCCCCAGAGGGAGTGAACCTAATAGGCAATGATCAAGTGATCTCTCTCCTGCCATCCATCTCCACCCCCCGACAAACAGAGGCTAGGGACACCATTCCTTACCCTCAAGTTTCCCCAGGTCTCATCCCCACCTTCTCCTCAGGGTTAAGGACCACATTTCTTAAGATGCTGTAGAACTGCACAGGGGTGTTAAATTCCTGGCCTGAAGGACTTGCTTGTGTCCCTTCAATCTTGAATCCAAGATGAACTCTCGGTGACCAGATAGCCTAAGCAAGACTAATGAATGAGTCCCACACGCTGGCTGGAGGAGATAGGAAAGCATGTTCTAAAAAGGCCAGAATAGTATTTTGTTTTGTTTTTTAAAGGCAGTTTTAACTGCCCTGGCGGCCCATGTAAAAAACAATTGTTGTTGGTTTGGTGATTGTGTTGCCGAATCCAGTACAGGACTAGATAGCAGAATGCAGCTGATGTTCAGTTGGGTGAGAAACCCTGCTGGGGAATTTGTGCCATCACTGAAATCAAATAATGTGGATATAAATAGGCCACTGAGGGGCTGGCTTGACAGCTGCTAGGTCTCCACCCTCTTTCCCCTGCGTGAACTTGTAGTTCCTGTTAAAACTTCAGTACTATATGAGGGCTAGCTGGAAAATAACAGATGTTCTGCTAATGACACTGAAAACCCTTGATTCATGGCAACTCGAACCTTCCAATCCCTCCCTGGCTGGAAAAATAAGTGACTAACAGGAAGGCTATGGAGTAAGTACAGGCTTCCCCGGCATAAAAAATAAAAATCCCCAGCAACAAACAACGTCCTGCTTACACTGTTGTTTTAAAAGTCAAGAGGAAAATGCAGGCTAAAGTTACATGTTTATCCATCGAGCTATGAAGAAAAATACTGCAAAATAACAAATGAGTTTAATTCTCTGGTCCTGCCTCCATCCCTTTCAGCAAATGATACAATGTCCTCTTCAAAAGAAAAATGGACATCAAAGAAAAATGTACATCTTCTCCTCTCTTTCTGCATCACCTATTTCCCCCCCCCCAAATGTTTTGCCTCCCCGGTCCCCCCGCTCCAACGCGTTGCTAAATTAATTACCTTTATACAGCATCTCACAGCATGGCTGAGCAATAATGAACAGATCCTTGTGGCTCACATGCTGGCAGCTTTTAAAAAAATGACTTTTAATCAGCTGAATGGGCACAGGAGAAATTACCATAGAACGTGCATGTCAGCACAGAGCCCAGAACCACACAAAGAGTGGAGCGCTGTTAATCTGGGCTCCACTTGGCCCACAGAAAGAATTGCCTTTTCCAAGCAGTTCCCTGGGAAGGAATTAGTATAAAGTTACCAACTGCATTTTGCAGCTGACCATAGATTGCTCATCAAGCAAGTGAAATGGCTTGTAAAACATTACAGCTTTTTTCTTTTCTTTTCTTTAAAGCCCATTATTCAACCTGAATGACTCCAATAAAAGTAATTTTGATATGTCCCCCTCTACCAATCCAAGTTAAGGCTAAGGATGAAGTCTGGCTGCACATTACCTACCAGGAATTGAAGGCAAAAATTTGCTGTCACCCCAAAATTTAGATTGTAAATTTGGGAGCAGGGACAGTCATTTAATCTGTGTTTGTACTGTGTCTGACACAATGAGGGCCTCAATCCGATTGTGGTTTCTAAGAGTATGTCTACACTGCAGTGAAAGCCCAGGGTTAGTAGCACTCAAGTTAGCAGACCCTGGGTTTGTTTACCTAGGGCTTGAGCATCTACACTCATTTGTAACCCCAGGTTAGGAACTGTTGAACCCTGGGTCCCAACCTGGGGCTCCAGGGTTCCTCCTGCATCATGCAGACCCAAATCCAACCGCCCATATCCCAGACTTCCTAGCACCATCCCAACATGTGGCTGCTCTAGCCCTTTGTTTGTGGTGCAGTGTGGGAAAACTTGACTGTTCACCAAACTTGAATGTCCAGAGGACAAAGGAAGTTGGCCTGTGGGATTGTGGACTACTTTGGGCCGACTCCCAGAGGACAAGTCTAGTGGAGCTGCATCTACACTGCAAAGCAATAAGGCTTGAACTCGAGGTCCCAGCTTGACTCAGGCTCAGACCCTCCACCCCCATGGCGTTCTGGGACCTTGGTCCCAGCCCTAGGGTAGCATGATTTGTGTGTAGACGGAAGGGGGATTAGGCTTGAGCCTAAATTCAAACCCTGGACTTACCTTGCTGTGTTGACATACTCTATGTGCTCTCACAAGTAGTAATAACTCCCAGTATGTATTTTGTTCCTTCTTCTAGATAGCATAGATACAGACAGCTGTGGCCCGTACATATCTTTGCCTCTTCATTCCTTCTGGGTATCTAGCACTGATCTCCCTTAACACAAATCTTGTTACTTGGTTCAAGACCCTTCAGTGTAGCTCCTGCCATCAGGAACAGTGTGGTCTGCCTGTGTCTCTTCCACCACCCAACTCTTTTCAGATCTCATCAACCAAAATATAATTTTGTCTTCCTTGACCATCTTAATTCCTTTCACTTGCTGCTGTTATAGAACTTTTTAATGCTGTTACTGAACTCTATTTGGGGACACAATTTGCTAATGATCTGGCAATGATCATACATGAACACTGACTATCGTCCAGATGGACCCACATCACTCTATAAACTTTGCTAACAGATAGAATATTCAGTAATTAGACTAATTTATCTTATCAGATAAGATGGGAGTCTCTCCCATTTCTACCTGTCTGTCTACATATTTCCAGTGCCCCAATCATTAGAGCTGGTCAAAGAACAGGAGACCGGGGAGGAACGTGTGAAATCTCTTTTGATATGTGTCTCCCGTTTCTTTGTCAAATTTCAAATTTTGAAGAAATAAAAATTGACCTGCCCTTTAGTTGGAGAAAAAGGATTCATGAAAAAATTGTCCATTTTTTCCCATTTTTCATTGAAATTTTAACAAGCTTTTTTGTCAAATTCAAAAACTTTCAACCACCTCTATCAATCACCATGCCAGGTCAGCTCCTTTCCTGGTATGTGACCTTTCAATGAGTGACCTTTCATCTCACGGAACAATGACTATTACCTTCTTTTATTCATACCACTGTACAGGAATCACGTTGCCTGCAAATTAAGTGCAGCCTCCTCTGGGGTAAAACATAATGAATGATGCTATACAAAATTAAATTATATTGTATTGGATGGTTCAAAGCACCTCCTGGAGCTACATGCCACTTCTGCCTTTCTCTGTTACAGGGGTGAGAAGCTCTTTAAAAGGAAAAGAGGCCGCTTCCTCCAGAAATTGACCTGACCACTTCAGAAAGAAAATCCATGTCTTGGGAGAGCGTTTAGACCAGTGGTGTGAAAGCTGACCTCCTCCTGACAGCTGACAGGACTCCTAAAGACCACAGCCATTTTAATCCCAGGCTTGGCTGTCTCAGTGCGTTTGCTCCCTTGTGACCTTTCCTTTATTTCTAATGTTGGCAGTGATGTGATGACACCAATTATTGGGCCTTCCATCATAGAATGTTGCTCAGCAATATTACAGTCACATTGTCATCTGCAATAGGAAATGTCCTGAAGGACTTTCGTGGCCCTGCCAATCAAATGCTTCAGACTTGTGATTATGAAGTGCATCTCCAGCTACTCACAGATTTTCCCTTTGTCACTGATGATGCTTGATGCAATATACATTGGATAAATGTAATCTGGTTTCATAAAGGCCTTTATTTCTGGGAAGTCTGTTGCTGTTCACTAAGGCCTAAATTCTTGTCCTCTAGGAGCTCATGGAATGTGTATCTATCTACAAGCCTTCTCCTCAAATCATACAGATAGAAGAGCAAATTCACCCTTCTGCAAAAGTTTCAAACCCTTCCTGATGCCCGTGAGAATACAGCCCTATGATGACTTTGAGGCTACAGCAATCCAGACTGATGCATTGTCGAGCAGGTATCTACATCTTTGCACCAAAATATGTAGGAGACACTTCCCTTTGGTCTCCCAGGGAGCAGTAAGTCACTTGGCTTCAATGATCTGTGATATTTTATGACAACCTAGAAACGGCTGACTGCCCACAAATTTGCTCGATGCACTGAATCAAAGGTCTGATGGAAGTCTACAAAAAGTGCTGCGCATGGCTTATTAAATTCAGCCATCTTCTCAAAAAGCTGTCTCAAGGTAAAGATCTTGTCAACAGTGAAATGACCAGGTCTAAAGCTGCACTGAGTATCCTGGCATTTGTCACAAAGTGCATTGTTGATTTGAGACATTAGCACGGAAGCAAAGACTGGGACAACCCATAGGATTCAGGAGGCCTGGGGTCTTTGGCGGCGGGGACCCCCCGCCGCCGAATTGCTGCCGAAGACCTGGCACTTCGGCAGCGGGTCCCGGGGCGGAAGGACTCCCCGCCGCCAAATTGCTGCTGAAGACCCAGAGTGGAAGAAGCTCCGGGGGTCTGGGGCCCCATGAGAGTTTTCCGGGGCCCCCAGAGCGAGTGAAGGACCCCGCTCCAGGGGCCCCGAAAAACTCTCGTGGGGGCCCCTGTGGGGCCTGGGGCAAATTGCCACACTTGCCCCCCCCCCGGGCGGCCCTGGCAAAGACTTTCCCTGGGACCCACAATAGCATAGTACCTTTATAGTTGCTATATTCAGCCTTATCACCCTTTTTGAAAACAAGCAAAATAACCCCTTTTTTCCAGTCATCAGGGATGATGTTAGTACGCCACATGGTTTGGAAGAGGCTAGGCAGCTATGGTACAACAATACTCTCACCTTGCTTCAACAATTCAAGGGTGATGTTACAAACCCCTAGTACCTTCCCAGATTTCATCTTATGGACTACGATATGGAACTCTTCTCTGGATTGACGTTTTCAGTTCTCATGGTCGGTCAGCTGCTGCATATCAAGAGGCAGGACAAGATCAGGAACAAGGATATTCGAAGACAAACCTAGCAACTGCCTCCATCAGCACAGGTTTGGATTTGGCAGCTTTCTTGGTATGAACATCTGACAATGAATGAAGACCAATGAATTCTGAAGCATGTATACCAAGGAATGCTGCTACACAGCCATCAATAATGGGGGTGCCAAAAGTTTCAGTGGGGCGAGAAGATTGCCACATCTGAACAAGAACTGAATATACAATCAGACCACCTTCAGCACCTTGCTGGAGATCAATCCGAGCAGGCGTTTCATTTGCAATGAGGCCACCCTGCTTTGGGATTTGCCATGATGATGATAAGAAAAAGTTGACTATTCCATAGCTTCTGGTAATAGGAACACCTTTGATTGCAAGACTGGAACAGAGACACTACTTCCAGGAAGAGGGCAAAAGGCCTCCCTTTGGGGAAACTGCCTCTTTGAATAGATGTAGAGGAGTCAAACCCAATGCTTTAGATTATCCTTAGCCTGAAAAGGATGACTAAAGAGCTGGAGTGGAAGTTCTTTGTATCATAGCTCAGTGATGCCTGCATCCCCAAAGAAGAATTCAGTCTTTCACACTTACTCCTCTTCCCATAGGCTGCCTGAATAGGGTGCCTCAGTCTCATCTCAACAGACTGAACAGATTAGCCTCTGTCACTTGAACTGCCTCTTCCCACATCATGAAGCAGATTTCCTGAATTAGACTCCACCTCCTCCCCTTGCTATCTAGCTCCTCACTGAAATTCTCTACAGGTCAGAAGATGGCTTTTCAAATTCAAAGAAGCGCTGGCACCAATGGGCCTCAGACAGCAAAGTTCTCCAAACAATTAAGACAGGCTTTGCATACCACAGAATACCTGGGGTTTCTGGTGCTAGGATCCTTGGTGGGTTTGGAATTCCTTCCTCCCCCCACCACCCCACCACTGCCACCCCGCCATGCTTGGTTTTGGCTAAAATATGTTATTTTTTAGAGTAAAATTGGTTTTTCAATGGTTCAGAAATGTTTTTTCATGCAAGTCCAACCTTCAGCACAGGTAGAGCAGAGGTACATTTGCAGGTGCAGGACTTATGGGGCCAGTAAAGACTGATTGCTCTCTTCCTACAGCTGAGTGGGGAGGGAAGCTGTTACTCGTCCCTTCAGCCTGCCAGTGACTTTAGTGGCTACTGTTACACAGAGATGCACTCACCTTACAGGTACCGCCTTCTCTGGCCTTGTCCTCGCTAGGAAGAAAAGGGTTGTTCTTAACTCAAGTTAGCTAACTCAAGTGAAGACAAGGCAGTATGATGTTTTCATACAAGTTAGCCAGTCAAGTTAAAGACTACCTAGTCTTGATGGGAATACTGGGGAAGGAGAGGGACAACTATGGATTAGGATAGGCCATGATGGAGGAAGAAGGACAAAGGGTAGAAGAGGAAGCTGGGGACAATGGGGAAGCAGTAGAACAAAGCTGGGGAACACAGGGGAGACAAAGGGACAATAACATGAGTGACAAGTGGACAAAAGCAGGACAACAGAAAGAGAGAAGATGTAGGGAGGGGATTAGAGAAGAGTAACATTGTGGAAACGGCACTGTGGGTGGTGGGGGGAAGACATAGGGAAGAGAATGAAAATAAAGGGAGAGAAAGAGCCCTGGGGAAAAGGAGACAAAGCAGAGGAGTACTCACGGAGGGAGAGGAGAGAGACACAGGGAGAAAAGCCCCAAGTGGGGATCCCGCCAGAAAGAGTGCCTCTGTCCTGTCAGAGATGAAATGCTTCCTCTAACCAAACCAATACAGGCATCAGGAAGCGGCAGCTGAATCACCGAACCAAAGCAAGAAACACTGAAAAAGCCTCAAAACGTTCTTTTTAAAAACTGAAAGGCAGAAGAATGCTTAAAACGAAGCCCTGCTATGCTCATGCCGAGGCACTTTCTAAGGAGCAGGATGCAACCATGGGGAGGATTTTTACAAATCTAAATAGATGTGCTGAAAATGCATCATGCAGTTTAATAACCCATCATGCAAAATGGTGAACAGTATGGTGCATTTTCAAAACATCCTCTTAGCTTTGTAGTAGCGTTCTCTGAAGCTGCAGACTAGTCTGTCCTGCTCCTTTGAACTGCTACAGAATCACAGAAGAGAACTCTGGAAAGCAGCATCTCATCAGAGGATGATAGGCTGTGTGCCTGTCCAGTTGTTGTTGTTTTATTTTCTACTTGAATGAAAGCCTTGGAGAGGAGACTACCCCACATTCACACACATCACATCATGCCATGGCAATGGGAAGCCCTTAGCTTGAATTCATCCCCCTGGAACATCTTGGAGTCCTGTTCTTGCTTGGAGTGCCACAAAAACAATGTTTAACTCTGCAAACATTGTAAATTGGATTTCTGTTTAGTGCTTTTGCAAGAAGCTGGGAATGGGCAACAGGGAACCTGTTCTGTTCATTCCCCTTGGGGCACCTGGCATTGGCCACTGTCAGAAGACAGGATACTGGGCTAGATGGACCTTTTGCCTGACCAGTATGACCATTCTTCTGTATAAATACCTCTTCTCAAATGTTGGCTTCAGGTTGTATTGTTTCATAACCTAATACCATAAACCTTAGTACCTTACCCTTAAATACAATAATCACACTCAATTCCAAGAAGGAAGGTCACCAAATAGAGCTATAGCTTCAATAGCTCTTCTTAAAAGGCAGTATCTATAGTCTCTTGGCAAGATAGCTCATAGTTTTCCCTCTATCTTATTGTGCCCAAGCATCTCAGTAGTTTACACAAATATCTTAGCAAACATGTTTGAAGGCAATAATCCTCTGTGCCAATCTCTAAGCCCCAATGTCTGAAAAATACAGTAAGTGTCCCATTGTATGAAGGGTCCAATATATTTTCTGGCGTCCTCCAGAGCGTGTCTGCTATTTGTAGTAAATGGCCAGCACCCATCAATTCAATACCCACTCTTCTTTCCTCTCCATATGGCCGAGGAATCTTATAGAGGTCATGGCTTGGCAGAATAAGCAATTTTATGCATGCTGGGGGAGCCAAGAGGGAAGCTATTGCTGCACATTCTCCCATGTCTCAGTTCATCCAAGAATGTATTTATATATGACATATGACATTGACAATCAAATGGTGGTCCTGAAGCTCACATTGAAAGCCAATTTGGCCCTGGGTCATAAATAGCAGTAGAGTCAGGAAAGGACACCTGGGTTATCTGGTCCTCATTTTGCATAATTTTAAAAACTTCATTTGCAAAGTACCTGAGACAAGCTGCCTTTAAACTCATTCTGGGTTACACACAGTATGTGCCATAAAATCCGCTGCCTTAGCGAACTGTTTCAACAATGGAGACGTTCTCCTGGGGCCATGTATTTTGAACCTGCAGATCTTCCTTGCTGTTTAACTGGGGCAGCCAATGATCAGTCTGTTTGCCATCTGGGCCTCCACGTAGCTACCCTGTTTCTGCACCAGATGGCCAGATCTACAGTACACGCACTGGCTGCCAGCACCTGCCCTATGAACTGGAGAATAGAAAGTTACTTATATACTATTGTTCCTGGCATTGATTCGCAGTAGGCTCTGCAAGGGCATGGATGACTGAGCAGAAATCATTCTCATAGCATCCTCTGGGCCATAGAGGTAATGTTGTTTTCATATGTTTGGTATGGTCTTCTCCAGCCAGCCTACCTGTCTCCAGTGCTCACTCCAGACAGGACCAGGCTGTGCCTGTAGGCAATGCTTCTGTGGGAAAGATGATTCAAAAGACTTCAAGGAGTTTTTGGTAAAGCCAGTTGGCTCTTCCAGGTCTATTTCAGGAAGGGAATTCTTTGTATTTGTTGTGATGCCACCTTTGCCTGATCCATAACCTCTAGCATGACAAGGTGCAGGGGAACTACTTGGCAGCTTTGCCTCAGATCAACTCCCCCACCCCTTGCACAGGTGCTTAGGGAAGGGGCTAATTGGAAAGGCTTTTGGGGAGACAGGAGGATGCGTTGGGGAAGGAATGCTCACCGTTCATGGCTTTACAGGACCAGGCTGGAGGGTTTATCTGATTATGATAAATTATTTTACTTTCTTACTATAATCACTGACGCTTGAGGAGGAGACCTTGCTGCCTGCACTTCTTGTATTCTATTGAGTCACACTACCCAACTCCTACCTGTTTTCTGAACTCTCCTGCGGTGACTAGTGGATTCTCAGAAGGATTTCGCCAACCTGTTAATTCACTTTTTGGATTACGGCATCCTCCAGTTCCTAAAGGGATTTAAATTTGGGTTTACAGATTCTAACAAAATCAACTCCCACACAAAGCGAACAACAACAACAACAAAACAGATCCACACACATTGAGTCGATGGCCTCACTTCCTTTATATCCTTTAACATTAAAGTTTGTTGAGCTGGCCAAGAGGACAGCGTGTAACAAATTAATGCTCAAGCCAGTGGATACTGACCTGACAGGGATGTAACCTTTGTAATAGTGTCCCGTCATGTAACAGGCCACACAGTAATCATCACTCCCTCTCCACCATTCCCACGTGTCACACTCTTATTGTACAGAGGAGATAGGATATTCTAGCCACTGAGCTATTTTAACTTCATTTTTTCCCCATAAAATAGTTTTGCATTTTCTCCTACATTTTTTCCTTAAAAATCAGCCAGATGTTGAGGTCCTTACTCAGTATTTACTAAACCCAGACTAAGGAAAACTCCCACTCAGTTTAATGGCAGCTTGCCTGAGTAAAACGTGAGCAATGACCTTAGACTTTGGGCTCATGGTCTCTATTTCCCTATATCTATCTCAAACCCTTTATCTCCTCTGGGATTCATGTTCCATTCACTGGTCATTTGAGGAACTTTCATATTCTACCTCCACTGAAACACATGTACACTAGTCTATGAGACCAGACAAGGAGCTAAAAATTCAAATATTGTCACCTCTTCGTGGTTTCTGATGATCATAGTTGACTTACCTCCTTGTGGTTAATGCCTCCATGATAGAAATATACAGGTTAGTTACTTGGATGTTGTAACCTGGCTTTATCACCCACTGCAAGATGGACCTGTGAATCTCAATTGATGCAGCTTTTAATAGCAGGTTTATTTTTCATGGTGTTTTGGGAGTGTCCTCATCTTCACATTGCTTGGCAGTGGTTCAGCTGTTCCTGGATTGGTGAAGGGGGAGGATATGAAAAAAAACATTACTGCTGTTTTCTGTTGTCCCTCATCCTCACTTAACCAGTCATAACAGTCTTTCCACTTATCCTTTTATGCTGTGGCAGGTACTCTTCCTTGGGAGGTTTGGGATTATATCACTGTGTGACTGACAGCACTCATCAGGTTGTTGCTATTAGTGACAGGAGTCAAATCCCCATGAGTAATGATGACTTACTTCTTCCTGGATTGGTGAAAAGGAGGCCTGTGAAAAGCACCACTACTGATAAGTAACTGCTCCTTTCAACTTTAATGACAGGTTTCATCCATCCTTAAGTTCTCCAGAAAGTCTCTCCTGGGACTTTGCCATCTCTGTAAATGGGAGTGACAGTGCATCAGGGAGATGCAGGCCTCACTGAGGCTAGCTTCCACCACATGTAAATTAATGGGTGGCAGCAGGGTAAGTACATTAGACCCTGTATTTATTAGACCATCGAGACCTCAGAGGGATGCTCCTGGCCCTTGTATGCGGGAAACCATACCTCTGATCATTCTGGACAGTGCTGTCAAACAGCATTGCTGGATTTGTGCCTCACCCAGCTGTTATGACTATTTGCCAAGTAATCCCATTTCAATTTCCTGTCATGGAATGATTTTCCCTATTTCTAAAAGAAAAATAAAAAATACAACAAAAATCCACCCAAGGGGTGTGAGTGGGAGGAGGGGGGGGGGGAGCTGAAACTCTGAGTGCAGTGATGGTTCCATTATACTGGAATTCAATCTCTCCTCCTCCCTCATTTGAATACAGCATGTTTCTCCTACAGTGTCATAATTACAAAGATTATCAAATGAATCTTTTTGCTTCTGTACACACTGGGCAGTCAGTGCAGGCAAGCCGCTCTAATAGTTGTCATTAAGTTTTCAGGGAGGTGGGAGAAGATAGATTGAATGCATGCACTTCAGTGCTGCACATAGTCCATTGATGGCTGCTGAGTAATGATTTTTTTCTAATTGGTGGAGAGCAGCAGCCCTAATGGATGGAGCCTCTCTGTGCATTTACACTGTCTCCTCAATCAATAACCCTAGCTGTGCCTGGCACAGAGGAGTTCCTGAAAGCCCCTTTGTAATAATGGATTGCTGTAGGTTACATAAACCGCTGCCTCCCGCTGAGTCAGCCCTCTGTCAGGCACTGAGCACTCCGACAGTGTGATGGCTTTTTAGAAGGACTGTGTGGGGGATGCCCCGCAGAGAAAGCAGCCTGTCCTCTGGTCTGATGCCCCCATCCTGTGGCTAACAACACCCTGCAGGCTTCGGAGGTCTGGAATAGTGTGTTGCTTTTAGAGCAGGCGTGGGCTCTGGGAAAGTGTGAACTGCTCAAAGTCCTCTTAGCTGGGGTGGGGAATGAAAGAAAAATTCCCAGGTGAAATCCTGCAGTCCTTACTCAGACTGAAATCAGTGGGAGTTTGGCCTGAGCACAGATTGGTAAAAGGGAACTCCAGATTTGGCCCTGTGTTTTCATATTACAGAAAATGAGCGCTGGTACTGGTTGAAGATGGAAATAGGGATAGGAAAGAAAGATCCTTGGTCTAAAATTGTTGAACTAGATCTCCACTTATATCGCCCTGTTAAACACACATAAGTGTTCTTTTACTTACCACCCCTACGTCCCCCCTGGAAGTTTCCTGTTTTACATTTTTGTGTATATAACTAATGGTAAGTAGGAAGATCGATCTTAGAACTCAGAATTACTGCTGCAGTGTTAGGGCAGGAATGCACCACACAGGCCGGGCCAAGACAACAACATCTTTTAAGTACCTACATCTTTTAAAAGTGAAACTTCAATTGGGTGTGTTTGAGAGGGGAAGGGCTGAGTTCTTCCCTCCCCCTCCCCCCCCCAGCACCTCCCTGAAGATTCTTTCACTACCAAAAGCAGGGGAATTATCAGTGACTTGATGTGACTAATGGAGGGTAAGGTACTCAGTATTTATTAGCTATGCAGAGGGGTTTGAAGCAGGCCATCGGGATATAGTGTATAAAAAGTATCAGTTCAGGAAAGGAGATTGCCATAGAAAAGTCAGAGCCTTAGAGAAAAGATGGCTGTTGCTGAGCCCTTTTAGAGCAAAGCCAGCCCTGGTTACATCCTGCTGGAGTCTCAGAATTGCTGGATTCCAGTTGCCACTTGTGATGTCAACTCTTGTTTATTGCCTAGGCTTTACCTAGTTAATTACAGAGAATACATAGAACTCAGGTCCCCTGTTGGCTAGTCTTCAGAATAGATCTCCAGGTGGGAGAGTGGGGCTTAGAATCATCCCACTGAAGGGGCTGCAGCATCAGCTGATCCAGTTTTAAGTTGAGGCTATTTGAGTATCAACAACTGGCAGTGCAGCCCCTGGTGTTTGAGGTAGGCCTCCTGGCTCCTCAGTGTCCTTGGGGGTTCTGTGAGGAGCTCTCCACTGCTGTACATTGTTCCTTGGCCATGAGTTTCTTCCCAGGTTCTTAGTCATTCCCAGGGCTTGCCATGATGTAAAGTTGAACTCAGGAAAACTAAATGACACAGAAGGAGGTTAGTGCACAGGCAGGGCTAGATGAACCCATCACTGAACCCTAGGCAAATACATATTTCTCGTTGCCCAGTGCAGAGGGAAGGCCCCAGGCAGGAAGTGGGGATGGGGGTTTGAAGAGCAACCTCACCCAGCAGCGGCAGAGAATACTGCTGCAACTGGTTGGTGCCCCTTCAGTGGGGTGAGGAGGAGGAGAAAGATGTTGTCCTATGAGGGTTTTTTTTTTGGGGGGGGGGGGGAAGGGTGGTGTGACATTGTGCAGTCTATATGGTTTTAAAATATAAGTGAATATAATGTAACTGGGATATGCTTCATGCAAAAGGTCTCTTGTAAGGTATCATTACAAAGCTCATAATCTACTGAGTGTGATCATCTATTTGTAGAAATGTACCACTCTTGTATCTAAAACTAAAAGTATAAAACATAACTCTGGGGGTCTATTGTAATTATGTAAAGGGTGGGCCATTAAGGATGGTTTGGAATCTTGATGACTCCCATTGTCTGCAAATGGCTGTATTTACCTGTAAGTCTTCCTGTATATGTGTGTGCTGGCAAGTGAGTAATGAAGTCTTGCAGTGACATGTGATCATGTCACCTGAACTGGAATCCATCTTTAACCTGGTGCTTTTCCAGTGAGGGGGGTTGGAAACCCAGAGGGACAAAGGGTTCCCGCCTTATGCAAAAAATATATAAAGGGGTGGAAGAGAACAGAGGGGGAGGAGCCATCATGAAGAATCCCCTAGCTATCACCTGAGCTGCAACAAGAGCTGTACCAGGGGAAAGAATTGTGCCGAGGCCTGAAAGGTGTCCAGTCTGAGAAAAAACTTATTGAAGCATCTCTGAGGGTGAGATTATCTGTATTCAGTTTGATTAGGCATAGATTTGCGCATTTTATTTTATTTTGCTTGGTGACTTACTTTGTTCTGTCTGTTACTACTTGGAACCACTTAAATCCTACTGCCTGTATTTAATAAAATCTTTTTATTTAGTAATTTACTCAGAGTATGTATTAATACCTGAGGGAGCAAACAACTGTGCATATCTCTCTATAAGTGTTATAGAGGGCGNGTCTGAATCACTTGTCCCAAAGCTGTAGGTTTACCTGAAAACAGCTCACAGTAGTGTGCTTGTCTTTAGCACTCAGATGCCCAACTCCCAATGGGGTCTAAACCCAGATAAATCCGTTTTACCCTGCATAAAGCTTATGCAGGGTAAAACGGATTTATCTGGGTTTAAACCCCATTGGGAGTTGGGCATCTGAGTGCTAAAGACAAGCACACTACTGTGAGCTGTTTTCAGGTAAACCTACAGCTTTGGGACAAGTGATTCAGACCCTGGATCTGTGTTAGAGCCAGACAGGAGTGTCTGGCTCAGCAAGACAGGGTGCTGGAGTCCCGAGCTGGCAGGGAAAATAGGAGCAAGGGTAGTCTTTGCACATTGGGTGGCAGCTCCCAAGGGGGTTTCTGTGATCCAACCCGTCACAGGTGGAAGGCATGAATCCGTCCCCTGGGCACATGCCTAGTTTGCTTGTGTCTTAATCAAGCCCTGTGCACAGGCAAGGAGGGTCTGAACTTGAAAATTCAAATTAAATGTGAGGCCTAGGTGCTGGCATGTAGTGTGCTGTGTTGCTGGCAGGAGGTGGATACAGGGCTGGCCTAACTGATCCCAGGAAGATCGTCCCAGTGTAGAAAAATGGTGAAGAGCTGGCCTTGCTGTTCCTATTCCCCTCCTTCCCCTCTGCTACTGGCACACAGGATATGGCCTGGGGAAGAGGGCCTGACTGGGAAGCTCCTATGTCACACTGATTCCCAGCTGCCATATCACCCCGTGGGGCCATTGGCAGCCAGTGTAACATAGAGAAGCCTCCAGGATCAGGGAAGGCAAAGGTCAGTTTTGCACCATCCCCTCCAAAGCTGCACTGCTCACTCCTTGGCTTTAACAGAGTATCTGGCAGGCAAGAGGGCTGAAGAAGAAGAAGGAATACATTGTCTCAACAACAGACAGGGTGAAAAATCATCCAGCAGACCTGTTAGAGGGGGTGAAAGTCTGATTTATCCAGACGGTCTCTCTTGTCTTATTCCCTGAGTGCTGTGAGGGATTTTCTAGCTCCTTCATTGAGGGAATCAGTCGTATTTGAACTAGTTTCTCTCACTAAGTAAGGAATGGGAGGGTGGGGGACATGAATCCTGTATTCTGGTTATTTGACAGGGTCTATCCCCATAATGTCTAAAGGGTCCAGGCAAGTGGGGAGGGCTTAAGCTCACTTTTTGCTTTTCCTTGCCCATAGTGATGTGAAATCCAGTGGTGAGGTAACATCCCTTTGGATTTAACTCTCATATCAAACCTTCCCTGATTTTGCAGTGTCACAGGCTGAGCTGGTCCTTTAAGGGAGTTACAGCTCAGCCTTACCTGTGGTAGGCTTAGTTAGCTCCCCCCTCTCCTCCCCTCTCCTCTCCAGGTGGGGAGAATAAGAAGGGTCATGTGGCAGGAGCGTATGACTGGGAATCAGGGTTGCTGGGAAATAAAAGGGCAGGGGCCTGGGCTCTGTTCTGCAGAGCTGCTTTAAAGAGTACAGATGTGGGAAGGGTGGTGCTATAAAAGAGCAGTCAGGGAAGGCTGGTGAGGAGGCAGCCAGGAAAAGGCACAGGGAAGGAAAGAAAGAAAGAAAGAAAGAAAGAAAAGAAAAGAAAAGAGGGGGCAGCTTGAGGGAGGGGATAGAGAGCACAATTGTTCAGGATTCTGGGAACTGATGGTATGGGATGGGCATAGGTTCTCCCAGCACTGCCATCTTGGGAGGAAGTACAACCATGCTGGTCAGCAAGGGGAAGAGGGACTGGTTGAAGCCTGAGAGAGCTGGAAGCTGAGCCCATCTCTTGGGCCCAAGAGATGGGCCAAAGACCGTCATGGAGGAGCATGCACCTGAAGAGGAAGGGCTGTGCCCCACAAGTGTTGGGAGGGAGTTGGGTTTGTTTCCTTTGAGCTTTGAGATAAGGTATGGACATTTATCATTTAAGCAGAGGGCTAAGTCACCTCACTGACTTAATTCTTTTGGGGGGTGACTGGAGAGGGAAAACTGAGGTACAAGGTGGCCCTGAAGCCAGAGTGGGCAAGCTGCTGCTACAATGGGTGTACTTGGTAGGATTTGGCTGGTGCCCCCCCCCTTCAGTAAAAAGGAAGGGATAGGCTATATTCTATGCCTGCTTGTCAAACAGCAGCAGGCAGCAACATTATGACAGCCACAGGAACAGCAGCAGCAGAACACCCAGGCTGTCCTCCTGCGGAACTCGCAGCAACAACACCAAGGGCAGCTTGTGGCCCAACAATAACTGGAGGCCCAATGCTGCTGTGGGGAGCACAGTCGGCAGTTCCTGGAGCATGTCCTGCACTAGTCTGCTGCTGTGCTGAGGAAGTAAACCTGAATCTAGGTGACAGGTCACTGGTGCAAAGAGGACAGAATATTCAGAAAAATGGGACTGGATCAACCGGGGATTCCCTAGACATTCAAGAGATTCCCTGGTGATCTGTTTCCACTGTGGGTTACATTAACAAACAAGACTCCCAAAAGGGGGAATGTTGCTGAGAACTTCCACAGTGTGAAGTCTCCTTAACTGGGCAAGAAGGGGAAACCGAGGCAGTGGATGAGCCCACAGGTATAACTGAGATCAGAATTAGGCCCTGTAAGTGGAACTTAGCTAAGAAGTCTATTGGTAGATGCCAGGGAATAGACTCTGTCTCCCTCTCCCAGAGCTGTATTGGTTCATTAGTGCTAATAGCAGTAAAAAGTAGCAAACTTGCTTTAAGTCAATAAAGCAAGCAAGATTTGGCATCGAACAGCTCTGTGGAGTAAGAAAGGGACGTTTTCATAACTTTCAGGTTTTCAGAGCAGACTACACTTTAGTTTACATGTTACGCAACTAGCCTGCTTGACAAAGTATTCGTTGCTGTAACAGGACATAGGGTAAGCAATATCCTTATAATTGGAGCTGCTGACCATCATAGAGTATAATCTCAGGAGGACAAGGGATTGGTTCAAGGTAGCTGTTGCTACCACTTTACAGTCATCTCTGTTTAATAAGGTGATAATGAGTGGCTTAGATAAATCAGACTAAAGCCATTTCCACAAACAACTTTCTGTATAATTAGTGCCATCACTTAAGTCACAGAAAGTCTGTAAACATCTTCCAGATCCTGAGGTGCATGGAGCTGTGTTGATTTAGGGGGAGATGTTTGATTCGGTTCTCTGTGTACTACACCTTCACATATCTCCTTGAGCCAGCATTGTGAACCTCTGCAAGATGGCTGTTAGAGCACACCGTGCAGTGCTCTCTTGCGCACAGAGACTTTTATTGGGTCATTCTTTGCTTGTGGTTTTCCTTAAGATAAACTATCCAGACTGAAAGGGCACAATCTTGTCACCCCCTTTGTGACTTCCTCTCCTGTCCCAACAGCTCCTCAACCATCCTGACTCCAGTACTGGCCTCTGCAGCTTCTTTTCCTTGCCTGACTCTCTCCTGAGGGGAAACAATGTCGGCCTTGAATGAATATCAAGAGTCAAATCAAGCTCTTTCCCGAGTGTCTATTGGAACCAGCCCTTGTTATGTTTTCATTAAAATAACTTACAGACAAGTGAAAATACCATTGTACTAATGAAGAAAATGGTACTGTCTGAACGTAGAGGTGTGGAAAGGAATGCGGATAAGAATAATGGGCTGGACTCTGAAGTAACTAGGATGAGTTGCTGGCCTGGTAGATGTGATACTCAGCAGCCACTGGGTGAGCCAGAATCTCACAAGTGGATGGTCTAGATTTTGTTTTACTTTTTTGTTCCCTGTCTAGGTTTTTGCTTGCTTACACACACACACACACACACACACACAGTCACACACACTGCCTGCCTGCCTGCCTGCCTGCCTTCTACAGCAGGGCCCATCCATAGCCAAGAACAGACTTGGATCTTGGGGCTCTGACAATGAGCTCGAACCCCAAACCTTCATAAAACCTCTTATCCACTCTTGCCCCAAGCCCCAGGGAGAGATGGGCCAGTCTGAGGCACTCATCCAGCACGCTATCTGAATTGCCTTCAAACATTACACCACATGTGATTGGAGGCAACCACCCACACAGAGGCACAAGCAGAACTTTCCTAAGGGTGGGGCCCAGGGAGAAGATGCCTCTCTAGTAGGGCACCTGTTCTGGCATGGAGAAAATGTTGGCACTCAGAGTACCACTTGGGCATGGCTTACAGAAGGCAGAGCCAGCTGCTGGCAGGGAAGGAAGCACTGGGACATGCCAAGCCTGGGCTGCCGGCAGGGCCGGCTCCAGGCACCAGCTTGCCAAGCAGGTGCTTGGGGCGGCCACTCCGGAGAGGGGCGGCACGTCCAGCTATTCAGCGGCAATTCGGCGGACAGTCCCTTACTCCCGTTCGGAGTGAAGGACCTCCTGCCGAATTGCCGCCGCAGATCGCGATCGTGGCTTTTTTTTTTTTTTTTGCGCCACATGGGGCAGCAAAAACCCTAGAGCCGTCCCTGGCTGCCGGTGCCAGGGTCGGATGCAATCTGGAGAGTGCAGGGGGAAGTACTGTGCAGCCCCTGAGCCCCAGCACCTTGTGGAAAGCCCCAGACCTCGCTCCCCACTGTGGGCAGGGGGCTCAAGGAGGTACCAGGGCCTCCCCTTCTAGCCCACCTTGCTGGGAGTCCAGCAGGGGCTCCCCCACTAATGGGCTAGGGTGCCTGCATATCTGCTTGTCTCCTCTGTGGGTGGCAGGTCCCCAACTGCAGGGCCACCCCACGTAGGGGCCAGTAGGCGAAGCCGCAGCTGCTGGATCTCTGCTTAAACCTGGCCTTTTCCCCCTGCACACGGTGCATCTGCACTCCTAGTCCTCTATAGCAATGAGTTCAACCTCTGATTCCCCAAAGCACACTCTAGAGGACACCGATGCATCAGAACAAACTCTCCCCAAGAACTGCAAGCGATTCCTCCCACAAGATGCCCAACCTTTGCCTGCTCCAGAGCAAACGGCTGAGCTCCATGGTCTGCTAGACCTTTGAGCTGGCCACCTCTTAAGAGGGCTTGAAGGTTAAATGTTCCAAGCCACACTGAGATGCCCGTTCTTGCACTGAGTGGCATCTAGCTCTGTGAGTCATCCCCCTGAACCCAATGGGACTAATTACGGAGTAGCGTACTACTCAGTGTGAGTATGGGCATCAAGACTTCCCAAGAGAAACATTTTTTGGGGGGGGGGTGGTCTGCCTTCTTCCCACAGTAGCTTCATTTTAACAAGGAAAAGTATGTTCTCCACAGTGCTGCCTCACTTCCCTCCCTCCCTCCCTTTTGGATTTTTAATTTGATTTGGAACATAAACCTTGACTGAGCAAGATCTGATGACGTATCTCGGGGCAGAAGACCAAGGTTGCATTTAATAAACTATCGCTTTTGCCAAGAGCAGCAACACTAAATCCTGCCTGGCGGACGGTGTAGCTAGCCAGAACTGGTGCGTTGGCGTGGTGACAGCGGATTCTCTCCCAGCTAGCAGGGAGCCAGGTTCAAGGGTTTAAATAATCAGGTTTCAAGCTCTGGCACGGAGTGTCTCAGACAGGACAAGCTCGGGCTTCCCAGGGGGCTGCACACCTCTCTGGGTGGCAGGGACTGATGTCAATCTGTTAAGTGGTATTGCATCAGCTCCAGAGAAAGAGAGAGATGTTCACTGAAACTGGCAGCTGCCTTTTGTTCCACAATGGCAGCTGCCAGCAAGAGACAGACAGGGCAAGGGGAGACTACATAATAGCAACGTGCTAGATGCAAAGCGTATTACACGCTAGATTTAAAGTAAAAGAGTAGGTGTTAGGGTAAATATTCAGCACAACGCACAGTGACTTAGCCCCATGGCTCTTGTTACTGTTACTGGGGTGGGTGGGTGTGTGTGGGGGGGTTACATCACCCTTTGTCATGCTGAATGTTCTGCAAATGCAATAAATAAATAAAATGGAGATTTTGTACAAATTTCAATTATAGAGGTGAGGGGGAGCTGACATTTGACACAGACATCCTCACCCACCTGTCCAAGCTGAAAGGAGGGGGCTCTTCCCCATTCCCCCAAAGAAGGGACTTTGAGGTGAATATATTAGGCTCCTTGTGTTTGCCCTTCCCTTTCAGGCCGTTATTTTGCTTTCTTATTTATTTATTTTTTGTCTGGGTTTATTTAAATGGATTTAGTGCAGGGCAACAGCTGTGGAGACTGAATTTCCCCTCTTAATAGGTTAGGCATGCTGTTGGCAGTAAAAGTTCCCCCTCCTTCTTACCCCCATCCTACCAGTGAGCATCAACCCTAACCTGGAGAGACCAGCTCTGAGTTGGTGCAGGTAGCTAATTATTAGGTACTTGTATTGCAGTAGCACCGAGAGGCCCCAATCGGAGACAAGGGCCCCTGTGTGCTAGGTAGTGCGCACACAA
The DNA here is from genome assembly GCF_013100865.1 of Trachemys scripta elegans. Classification (NCBI taxonomy): domain Eukaryota; kingdom Metazoa; phylum Chordata; order Testudines; family Emydidae; genus Trachemys; species Trachemys scripta. Next base: position 197,448,604 of record NC_048298.1, on the reverse strand, counting down.
TAAAAATGACAGTCCCTGGCTTTTAGCTTCCATATACATTTAATCTTTAGCCTCTTTGCTGAGACTATGGAGTCAGTTTGGATGGTGGCAGTCCCCTTCCCTTTCTTCCCTCAGCACATTCCTACAGCTTCTAAGAGGCACTCCAGGTGCACAACTCACTTGAAGCATGCTCCAGAAACTGAGCATGCCAAACAAGCAATTCTTCCAGATCCCACCAGCACCACCCTCCAAAAGGGAACAGATCCTCCTTTTGGCTATAAAAAACAGGTTGGGAGGAGATACCTATCGAAATACTAACGGGCAGCACATCATTATTTGTAGGCTTTAGGTGGTATTAGACACATTTGTAAGGGGGTTGGGACATATTTCAAAGTATCCAAAACAAAAAGTATTTGCAAGAGAAAGGGGGACATATTGTGTAAAAAGCAAAGCAGCTCTGAGTGTGGCCACAGAGAGCAAACGTATTTTTCCGCTGCTGCTTGGAGGAGCAGCGTCTCTCAAAGATGGATTGTGTCATTTCATCTTTTTCCTGTTTATTTTAAGAAAAACCTTTTTAAATCTCCCTTTTTAGGTTTTAATCTTGGTGTGGAACATACACTCTGACCCTGACAGAGGAAAAGAAGCAAGGTACTGCATCTACAAATGTGTTTAGCAAGGATGAATGATCAAAGTCAACATTGCAGGGGCAGCAGCTGAGTTTCTCCTCTTATCATGCAGTCACAGATTTGACAGATTGCATCATTCAGTGTGTTGATGTATCAGTATTTGATACACTATAAATATTCACAGTGCATATTGAATTAACCAGGTGATAAAATACAGGTTTGTTTTGCATGTTAACTCTGCGTTAACGCTGCCCCTAAGTGGTTAAGTTGGTTTATTGCAAGTTAATTAGCTTTCGTTTTTATGCATTTAATTATTTATATATGCAAGTCTGTTGCATTTTTCTGTTTCAGCTCCATGACTAGGCTATGGTTCTTGTTTTTAGTTTAATTTCACCTCAGATTTTGTGCAGTGTTCCCATAAGGACAATGTTTTCTCAAACAGCTGGGACTGAAAAATACTCATGCATTGAAACATAAATGTCTGTCACATGCATATTACCCAGGCCAGGACAAACTGAGCTCCTGTTGTTGGAGTCCACTCCTCCAGCTCATTTAATTAGTATTTGGATACATACCTTGTGCGACAAGCTGTAGAAGCTTGGGGGTTCGGATGGACTGTTGTCTCTGTTCTGAGACTTATCTTGCTTCTGCGGTCATAGGCGCTAACTCCATGGGTACTCAGGGGCTGGAGCACCCACGGGAAAAAAATAGTGGGTAATCAGCACCCACCGGCAGACCTGTGGATCAATGCCTCCCCCTCCCTCCCAGCACCTCCTGCCCGCCACAGATCAGCTGTTCAGTGGTGTTCAGGAGGCGGTGGAGGGGTGGGGGAAGAGCAGGGGCAGGAAGAGGTGGGGGGGGGGCATGGAGGAAGGGGAAACCAGGGGAGGGGCCTGGGTCGGAGCAGGGGTTGAGCATCCCCTGGGATCTGAGTAAGTCGGTACCTATGTTTGCAGCTACTCTTGAATTTGCCACTTCCAAAGCATTTCCTGAGCTGATCATTACCTTTCCTTTCATTGTGCCATGCTTCTGGTCCTTGCCCTCCCTTCCATTTGGATTAGCATAATGAATTCACCGGGACTAAGCTGCCTCTCTTAGACAAGTGGCAGGCCGCTGTTGGTGCAGAACGTAGCCACTGGCATTCTGAGCATGAGATCCCAGCTGGTGGGATTTGTAGTAGAGTTCTCCAGAGCTGGTTCAGCTACCCAGGCTTCCAGCTAATGCTCACCATGGGACCATGTACTGTGAGTGAAACTTCCATTTACACCAGGTGTATGCAGGTGAGGAATGAGGGCAAGTGTATATGGCCTTGTGTCTTCAAAAGTCCTCCCGCAAACAGATAAGGCTCAGTAAAACCTGGAACCAAGTGATCGTTTAGTTTACTAACCTCCTAGGCCCCAAGGTACCAGTTAAAATCCATCTACTGTGGATCTTTGTTTTAGCTGCTTCTGGCCATGTAGTTTGGGGAGCCTGCTCTGTTAGTCTTTAATACCCCCTTCGTGGTAGAATACGCTGCCAGAGAACATTAAATAAGCACCTACCATGACCTTTTCAAGTCCAAACAGATGGCTTTTTCACTTTCTCATTTTATTAGAGTCTGCCGGTCAAGTCAGATTTTCATTTCTAAAGCGCTTTGGGTCTTTTTGGTGTTTACATGTAAGATGTTGCTGACTCTACCTTTTCCTCCCCAGGCGGTAAAGTCAAAACAAACAAAAGTTAAACCATGAAGCAGTACAATGTCTTAATTTACTAGATTTTTCACCTCTGGAGACCTGGATTCAAATTCTGGATTCAATCTCAAGATGCAAATCTGGTGACTATTCTACTAGTAAACATTTGACCCTTTTGTGAGACTGCTACACAATGCAGCATAATTTAGTAATCTCTGCTCATGACAGCCCCAGGACTAGAATAGCAAAGGCAAGGATTAGACTAGCAGGGACACTGCAGGTCAGGAAGACTAGGGTGTATTTGCTGAACTACATGGGGGAAGCATGTGCAGCACTTGCTTGTATTATATCATGACTTAGCCAAAGAAGTTACTAGTCTCTTGCTTACATTAACTCTAAAATTCATATAAGATATGGTTTAAAAAATAAAATTAAACAGCAGTGAATCTTCAGGGAGGTCTTCAGGCTTTGGCAAAGAGTAAAGTATCTTTTCTTACTCCTACTATAGATCTTACTAGTAGTTCCTAGCTTCACTGAGGCTGTGAAATTTGTCTCTTGCTTAGGTTTCTCATCAATATGCACTCTAAAGACTGAGAAGGTGTCTTGCTGCCTCAAAGCGTAATGAATTAATATATTAACCCATTGCAATGAATCTGAATTCCGGCAGGGCTCCAAGAGAGATGTTGGTTCCTCTTATACTTGAAGGAAGGGGAGGGGAGGGGCAAATAAGCTTTTTCAGCGATGCCCTGCCTGCGCTTTTTAAGGTGGAGCCTAGTGCTCAGTCAGAGACAGCTCCAGGTCTCAAAGAAGAGATGATTGTTTAAATCCTAGCCTTTCCCAGCAGATGTTAGCCAGTGTTGTTAAGGAATCCAGACGTGGAACGTGAAAGGAGATGTGACCGATGTTAAATTAACTCAATGATCTAAAAGGACATTTAGGGCTGTACATGTATATGGGTGTGTTTTTCCTTTTTAAAAATCTGCTTCTGCATTTCTTTAGCAGCAGCTGTACTGATTCAACCAGAGTATGGCAGTATATAGAAAAAAATAATGGACTACCTTAATTATCCCTTACCGTGCATTGTTAAAACTCCTATTAAAATACAAAACCCACAGTCACTGCAGCAGGCCAGAAATCTGCCTGATGGTCAAATAAATCACAATATTTCAGTGTTCTTGTTAACAAGCACCCATTAAAATCTGACAACTGGCTAGCATCAAAGGCAGCATAGATTTAAAAAGTTAGAAACAATGCAATTCTTTCCGCGGACCAATACAGATTTATTTCCTTACATTTTAAAACCAGGAATCTGCCATTGTTAATACATTTTCTGGCTGATGAATTCAGTTGTTTGTTCCCCTGTGGTGCATTTGATTTGGTTTTACCAGGCCTTATCCTGAGGCAACTTGAGCCTAACTTTCAGAAACGCTGAGCGCCTACAGCTCCCACTGGCTGCCACTGGAGTTGAGTGCTCAGCACTTGAAAATCAGGCCCACAAGGAGCTTCCCAAAAGACTGGAAGCACCTCCCATGACTTGGCCCTTAACAACTCTCTAGCCAAAATCCCCCTATCAGCGATCTTGTCCTGTCTCAGAATCTTCATTTTTGATTGAAATAGACATTAAAAATGGTCAATTATCTGGATTAATTACCTTTATAAACATCCAGAGGAGTTTTTGTTTGTCTTATCTGTTTTGTTAAATACATGAAAGAAAGGAAAGAGAAAATGAGCAGATTTTGGTTTAGTAAGCAGTTTAAATCTGCTCTGGTACGTTGAATTCAGTCAGTCAGTCATGTGCTTGGAAAAACCCAGCAGGCGTCCCTTCCACCATAAGAACTTCTGACTGTGAAATAAAGCCTGAGTAACCAGATTAACTATGAAGTATGTTTCTGTCAGGTTTTAGGCATTAGTTCAAGTGCACTTTTCGTGTGTTGCAGCTCACCATAGCTGGTTCGTGTTTGGGGTATTTTTAATGGCAGAAATAAACCTTCTATAATTTCCCTTCCCCCTCAGCCTCCCCAATTCTTGCTCCTTACTCAATAAATAAACTATTATCATATTTGCTGTCAAGCAGTTTTTATTCAACTGTTAATGCAAGTGTTATCAATATTGCTTTTCAGCCTTGCCTAACTTAAAAGTGGCTGAACAGTTTTGCTCTAGCATTGCAAAAAGGATTCGCTTTTGGGCTGAGACCAAAGTGTGAAAAAATTCTCCTGAAAATCGTAACTTCCATAAATTCAAAATGTATTTAGCTTGCAAAAACTGATAGTTGTACTGGAAATCTCTGTGTAAACGGAACAGTAGCCCTTGCGAGATCAAAACTACCCTTACGATTGTCTGTATGAATGACTGTATAGTGACATTATTAGTAATATTTATAATTTGTATAGTGGTAGCATCCAAAGACTCCAATCAGGATTGAGGCCCCATTGTGTTAGGTCCTGCACAAACATAAGCATGTGTTCAAATAGAAGTCCTGATTCTGAGACCTGCCTGTAAAGCCTATGGGACTCTACCAAGAGAGAGAGTCCATGTGTGCAGATCCCGTTGCAGAATCAGGGACATATATTACAATATATATGGGAGCAAATACTATAATCAAGTTTGCAACTCAACTTCTATTATACAGTTCCTCAAACCCTCTAACTTTATGAAAACATTCCCTTGTGAACTGAAGTTTTCTATTTTTAGTATCAGCTCAGTGGGAGGGGATCATGGATGAGTATCAAAGGCCAAGGCAGGCTAAGCCTCTCCTGACCCAGGCCGTGACCCCACCCATGTTCTGCTGGGAGGCCGCACCCTCCCACCCCCTCTACTCTGAAGCCAGCGGGGGCTAAGCTTCAGGAGCTCGGGCCCACTGGCAGACAGGGGCAGCCCGGGGAGCAGGAGAGGTTGGGCCAGCAGCCCAGGGCGGGACTGGGGCTGAGGCCAGCGGCTTGGATTGGTGTGGGGGGGGAGGGGTTCTCTGGCTGCAGGAGGGAGGGCTTGAGCTGAAGGGGCAAAGCCGGCAGGCTAGCCTCCCTGAAGGCGGGGTTCAACCACCACCCATGGAGAGGATCTAGGGACACAGTCTTAGTTACTGCTACTTTTTGGAACACTAGCTGTGAATTTAATGACTTTATTTTTTAATCCACAACAAACTTTAATTTTAACTTGAGCTTTCCAGGTTTTCAAGCATGTTTATTTCTATTACTACAACACCCTACACAAAATTTAGTAATATAACTGATATCTATATATAACTTTAACTGCAACTTACATTTTTTTTTGATGGGAAATATAATACATTGTGATGATGGCATTAATCTTCACCCGTAAGGAGAACCAAGATAATTCATTCTTGGCTACCCCAACGGTGAGTTATGCCTCCTCTCGTACTTATAGAGATAAATGCTATAGCACAATTCAGCCAGCATGTACTATGGAGTGGGAGGAAGCTCATGTTGCCAGGAACTTTGCTGTACCTGTTCCACAGATAAAAGACTTCAGCTTCCATTTCTGTCAGACCTGACACCTTTCATGAACACTAACTTGACTCTAATTTTTTTTAATGTAATGCCTTTACACTCCACATAGGAATGATCTATTATATACTCTGTGTGTGGATATCTAATATAATACTGAAGCTTGTAACAGGTCACTTGCTGACAACCCAATTAATTCCCTAGCTTTCATTTAACTAGAATGTGGGGTGGTTTTTTTATTATAGCCTGCTGACCACAGAACAGATCCCAATTTTGAAACCGGACATTTCCATCAGATGTCAACAAAAGGTCATCCATTTCTATTGGAATTCAACCATTCAAGAGCCTTGACATGTATAGTAGGAATACAAATATCCCAAAAAAATATTGATTCCTGCTGTTAGCCAGTCATGTTGACTATGAAGCTTCCAGTTTGGAGAAATTAAGGTTATCTGAGTTCAACTCCATTTATCAAATTTTAAGCAAAAAAAATATGTGATAGGTCATCTCAAAACGTACATTAGTTTCAGTGTTACATACTACGCACCAGGAGATGACATATTTACTCATGGGCTGTTGTAGAGCATGCTCACTCACAGGCTGATATAAGTATGTGTAAACTTTATTACAAGTTAAGTGACCTCATCCCACAGACTACTGCCAATATACTGCATTTCTTCCTTCGAAATATGAGTACTAATGTGTTCTTCTGATACTAATGTAACCTGTCTACTGGTTTGACAATGCTTGAAGGTCTAATGAAATTACCTCATTCCAATTTTACCATGTAAAAAATTGTAAATAGTGTTATTAGGAGACGAAAAATCTGCTTGCTGATCACAAATTCCTTATTCATAAACAAACTGACTCCAAGCCAGCCTCCTCAGTTAAAACAATATGGCAATATTTAAGTTGGAACTCAAAAGGCTTAAGGCCTTTTCTCTAGGGGTGGCAGGAATCCAGTTCTTGCATTTTGTTATGCCTTTGTTTGCTAGATTAAAGACGAAGCATCCTCTACTTTCAGAAATAGAGGTGTATTCTTTCTGCCTGGAGGGTGTTGGCAGCTACAGGGACCTCGTTCAATATTTAGGGATTCCTCTTACCATTACACAACAGAACTGCTCAAGCCTCCACTAGAAATCTGGGAAACCTAAACACCAGCCCGGGCACCGCTAAAAGGCACTACCGCTCAACTCGGAAGCACTGAGTCTGTGCTTATTACAAGGGAGCGAACTCAGCATTAATTAAGGAAAACACTGCAATGATGATTCAAAAGCATGCAACTCCCATATGGAAAAACCATCCTCACAGTACCTTGGGCAGTAGTCCTTTGCCTCAGTTTCCCACCTGGTGGTGTGAAAGTCCAATGGATAAATGTCTCTTTAACATTCCACACCCCTTTCCCTCCACTGCACCCCACTCAGTGGGTTTTCTGAAGTCAGTAAAGTCCCAGAATTCAGGGGGGCGTTCACAGGGTTCATTCCACCCCCCACCCCCCCAAGAAGTGTCGAGCAATGTCTCACCATTGTCACAGTTGTGTCTGCCACTGTTTGCTGCTACCTCTGCCTTTGCTGGTGCCCATCCCATCTCTGCTGCTGCTGCAGCCTCTGCGTCTCCCTAGAATTCTGCATTCTGAGGTTCCGCTAGTTAATCCAGTGATTTCGCTGGGTAGTGGGGAACATCACTGCTATGGCATCCTCTGGGCTCCCTTTCACTGCAACACTGTCCCCACACCCGATCTTCAGCCCCCTCAGCCTGCTCGTCAGTGATTTCAGCTCTAGCAATCACTGAGCAGCAACAAGGACTCTAAATTGAGCCTGACCAGCTCTGTCTTTCAATAGTGGAGGGGAAGATCAAATAGTATCTAGGACCCTTTTAAGAGAGCCCATGCTGCCTCTGACTTTCACTTGGATGAGGAATCACTACCCCATGCTGAGCACGTGAGGTTAGGGCATGTTAAGTACAGTTCTGCTGCCCTTTAATCACACAATCAGGATAGTAACATTTCATTACCCCAGCATTAACCCAAGACAGCTACAGCTGCTCACTTTAGCAAAGCAGGTTTATCTGCTGATCACCTAGCTAAAGTGGGTGTGTCTATGCAAATACAGTCTGCTCCTGAAGTTTCTTCCCCCACTTCATCAATAGGCAGCAGGGGAGGGCTCATTGAGACACTGGCTTGCATCTTATAGACGCTAATCCAGTCATATCATAAGTTTCTCTTTGTTAAGATAAATAGATTACACTGGTTTAGTCTCTCAATGTAAGGCAGATTTTCAGAACACAAATCATTCTTTAGCTCTTTTCTGAACTCATTCCAATTTGTCAACCTCTTTTAAAGTGTGGACATGGGGCCATACTCTGCTCTCATTTACGCCTGTATAACTCTCCTGAAGTCAGTGGAGTTACATCCTTTTTGAAAGATGGAAATCAGACCAGGATCTCGCATTCCAGTACTGCTCTCACTAATGCCATATACAGTGGTAATAACACCTTCCTACTTCTACTCAGTACTCCCCTGCTTATACATCCAAGGGTCACGCTTGCTCTGTTAGGCGACATCTACGCTGAGAGCTAGGGTGTGATTCCCAGCTCACATCGACATACCCCTGCTAGCTCTCACTGAGTGAGTGTGCTAAAAATAGTAGGGTAGCCACAGCAGCACAGGCAGCAGCAAGTGGCAGCATAGGCTAGCCACCGAGTGCAAACCCGCCCAGAGCCTGTGGGGACATACTTGGGATGGCTAGCCCGCGATGCCAGTGCCCATGCTACTGTGTCTACGCTACTATTTTTAGCAGGCTAGCTAGATGAGAGCTAGTGCACGTATGTCTACATGAGCTGGGAATCACACACCCCAGCTCCAAGAGTAGATGTAGCCACCAGATATGTCTACACTTGGAGCTGGAGGTGTAAATCCCGGTTCGAGGACACACACCCATGATACCTCTGAAAGAGCTAGCACGCAAAACATGGAGCGTTGCTGTGGCTGCGGGAGGGGCTAGCCACTCTCTGTCACATGTTGTTCAAGCGAGACCCATTTAACCAAAAGATCTGGATTGTTCTACAGAACAAATCTGTCCTTATCATTATTTACCGCTGCACCAATTTTTTGTGTCATCTGCAAACTTTGCCAGGAAGGGCTTTTCTCTGTTACGCAGGGGTACGTCCACAGGAATGCCATTGACTTCAGGAGATTTACACTGGTGCAAATGAGAGCAGAGGATGGTCCAGACAGCTGAAAGACACAGAGCTACAATCTGCTTTCATTTGCTCCAGTATAAATCAAGTGTATATATACATATGGAAAACATACATATAGTGCAGCCCGAGCCCAGAAGCTCAGATCTCAACCCCTTTGAATTGCAGCAGTGGGGAGGCTGGTTTTGAACCCCGAGATACAAACAAATCCCTGCAGTTATGGTTACAGGTTCATTCTGGTTTGGATAGGGGTAAAGAGATGGAAATCTCATGAGAACAGCTGATCAAATGACATTTCTACTCTTCAAGTTGATTGGTTAGACCCAACAAATCCTGCATCTTGGCAGGGGGTTAGACTAGATGACCCTTGCAGTTCCTTCTAAACCTATGGTTCTTTGATTCTATGGTTCCTGATAATCCCACCAATAGGAGCAGAGCTCTCTTGAGAATGGCTTGTGAGATTTTTGGCACAGTGAAATACGACCCCAAACTCTATCACTGATTCAGCCTCAAACCTGAACCCTAAACTAAACCAAATCCAGGTCTGAATGCCTTCACCTTCTCCCACATGCATCTGGAGTCATCTATAGTGACCTCCTTTTAGGAGATTAATGTGTAATTTCCTTGAGGTGGTGATGTATATGGAAAACACAAAGTGCTATGTTTTCTGTGATTCTGTAACTGCGGAAAATGCCACAGAACCATCAATGTGCTTCAAAATCTATTATAAACCACAGAATAGTCACAAAGAGTTTTTCTGTTGGATCAAAGCAAAAGCTGATATTTTATTTATGTTTTTAGGCTTATTTCAGTTTCTAATAAGACAGGCAGCAAAACAATTAACCTAATATGATATCTCAGGGCGTCTCTCTGCAAGGCATTAGTAAATTCCAAGATCAGAAGACAACTAGAGAATCCAAATGTCAGTACTGGTACAAATAGGCCTCAATTTGAGAAGTTCGCTCTGTGCGAGAGACAGACGAGACTGTTATTTATTCAGCGCAATAAATGTCCATCCGGTGATTGCAGAGCATATAAGAAGGCTGATACTTCCTAGCAAGTGATAGTTTTATGGTTGGTAGAAAGAAATTGTCAAAGAACTCACTTGGAGGGAGTTATCTACAGGCTTGATTTCTGACTTAAAAGTAAATCACATTAGATCAGAACTAGATGTCATGATATAAACTTTCATCAGGGGAATTTCAAAAGTTCAAGCATCAGTAGTTCTTGGAGTAATTGCCTTAAAATTGGACGAAATGAGCTTGTCTGGTTTCAAGTGCCCACTAAGACTGGCTTCTCAAGTCTTGGCCGTGAACGATGTTACAGTACGAATTAGACTGATTTAAAATGTTTCTCTCACTATAGTAGTATTATTTGTATTATGATAGTGCCTAGGAGTCTGAGTTATGGACTAGGACCCCATTCTGAAGTAGGTGCTGTACAAACACAGAACAAAAAGGCAGTCCTACCCCAAAGAGCTTATAAGCTAAGTATCTAAGTGCTCTTGGACATCAGTCAGGACTCTGGGGTTGAGAAGGGATAGGGACTGTGGAGAAACAATGCACGGGATGCATATAGATTAAAGAGTTGGCGTCCAAGCTTTCCCCTCTTTAGGCCCATCTAATGGTCTTCAGCCTTTTGGGAAGAGAAGACCACAATAAGGACTGATCTCTGTGGGTGAGGGCAGGTTGAATTAATCTCTGGCTGGTTATTTTCTTTCTTTCTGGTTTTAAGAAGCTGTCAGGTTTGTCTTTTATGCCACTAGACTTTTAAGTATGTCAAAGGCCCCTAGCACCCAGGCAAGGCCCTTTTAAAATATTGACTGTAAATCAAGTTAAATAAATGAAATCCGGACAAATCAGGGCAGTCAGTCAGTGTCTGCTCTATGCCATTCAGCGTGAGGGAGCCCATCTCCATTGCCCATTGACTGCAGGGAATGAGGCTGTTGAGGTATTTAAAGTGTAGAGCAGAAGGGTCGCTTTGTGGTTAGGTCACTGGACTGCATCTCCACATCTGAGTTCTATATCTAGCTCTGCCGTGGTCTTCCTTGATACCTAGCATAAGTTATTTCCTCTCTCTCTGCCTCAGCTCTCCATCTGTAATATGGACATGCTTGCCTACTCTCTGCCCTGCACCCCGCCACATACACTTTGGCTTTTCTATTTAGCTGGCACACTCCTCGGGGCAGTGATTCTCTCTTATATGTCTGTACTGTACCACACTGTACCATAGAATCTCTATGGACATAAATGAGAGTACGCCGTAGGAAAATACTACTGACCAACTGACCAGGATGGTGACAGTGATTGTGAAATGCTCAGGGAGATGAGAGAGGCTACAAAAGTAGAAAATGCAATAATAATGGGGGATTTCAACTATCTTCATACTGACTGGGTATATGTCAGCTCAGGAGGGGATGCAAAGATAAAATTTCTAGATACCATAAATGATGGCTTCTTGGAGCAGCTTGTCTGGAATCACAAGAGGAGAGGTAATTCTTGATTTAGTCCTAAGTGGAGCACAGGATCTGGTCCAAGAAGTGAACATAACTGAATTGCTCAATAATAGCTACGATAATTTAACATCCTTGTAGGGGGGAAATGCCAAAGAAATCCACCCTGGTAGCATTTCATTTAAAAAAATGGGAAGTACTCAAAAATGAAAAATAAAAGAAACAGTCACAAGGGTGAAATGCCTGCCAACTGCATGGAAACTATTTAAAAACACCATACTAGAGGCTCAAATTAAATATATACCCCAAATCAAAGAAAATAGAAAGAGGACCAAAAAAATGCCACCATGGCTAAACCGCAGAGTAAAAGAGGCAGTTAGAGGCAAAAAGGCATCCTTTAAAAATGGGAAGTCAAATCCAAATGAGGAAAATAGAAAGGAGCATAAATTCTGGCAAGTCACGTGTAAACATATAATAAGGCAAGTCAGGAAAGACTTTGAAGAGCAACTAGCTAAAGATATAAAAACTAACAAAAACAATTTTTTTAAGTACGTCAGAAACAGGAAGCCTGCCAAACAGCCTAGTGGGGCAACTGGACAATTGAGGTGGTAAAGGAGCACTCAAGAAAGACAAGGTCTTTGCGGAGAAGCTCTATGAATTATTTCCATTGGTCTTCACTGTAGACGATATGGGGAAAATCCCCACATCCAAGCCATTCTTTTTAGGTGACAAATCTGAGAATTGTCCCAGATTGAGATGTCAGTAGAGGAGGTTGTGGAACAAATTAATAAATTAAACAGTAATAAGTCATGAGGACCAGATGGGATTCACCCACTATATCTGTAATGAACTCAAATACAAAATTGCAGCCAAGTACTAACTGTGGTATGTAACCTATCACTTAAATCAGCCTCTGTACCAGATGACAGGATGGTAGTTAATGTAATGCTGATTTTTAAAAAAAAAATGCTCCAGAGGCAGCACTGGCAATTACAGGCTGGTAAGCTTAACATCAGTACCAGGCAAATTGTTTGAAACTGTACTAAACAATAGAATTATCAGACACATAGATAAATACAATATGTTGGGGAACAGTCAACACGGGCTTTGTAAAGGGAAATCAAGCCTCACCAATTTATTAGAATTATTTAAGGGTGTTAACAAGCATGTGGTCAAGGGTGGATCCAGAGGATTTTAAGAAATCCTTTGACAAGGTCCTCACTAAAGGGTCTTGAGCAAACTAAGCCACCTTGGGTGACAGGGAAGGTCCTCTCATGGATCTGTAATTGATTAAAACATAGGAAACACGGGGTAGGAATAAATGGCCAGTTTTCCCAATGGAGAGAGGTAAATAGCAGGGTTCCCCAAGGATCAGTACTGGGACCTGTTCTGTTCAACATTTTCATAAATGATCTGGAAAAAGGGGTGAACACTGAGGTGGCAAAATTTCCAGATGATACAAAATTACTCAAGATAATTAAATGCAAAGTTGACAGTAAAGAGTTACAAAGGGATCTCACTAACCTGGGAGACGGGGCAACAAAATAGCAGATTAAATTCAATGTTGATAAGTGCAAAGTAATGCACATTGGAAAAAATAATCCCAACTATACATACAAAATGCTGGGGTCTAAATTAGCTGTTATCACTCAAGAAAGATCTTGGAGTATTTGTGGATAGTTCTCTGAAAACATGCACTCAATGTGTAGTAGCAAAAAAAAAAAATCTAACAGAATGTTAGGTACCATTAGGAAAGGGATGCTAATAAAACAGAAAATGTCATAATGCCACTATATAAATCTATGGTACGCCTGCACTTTGAATACTGTGAGCAGTTTTGGTCCCCCATCTCAAAAAAGATATATTAGAATTGAAAAAAGGAACAAAGAAGGGCAACAAGAATGATGAGGGGTATAGAACAGCTTTCATACAAGGAGAGATTAAAAAGACTGGGAATGTTCAGTTTAGAAGAGAGACAACTGTGGAGGGGTATGAGAGAGATCTTTAAACCCATTGATAGTATGGAGAAAGTGGAAAAGGAAGTGTTATTTACCCCTTAACATTATACAAGAACCAGGGGTCACCTGAAGAAATTAATAGGCAGCAGGTTTAAAACAATAAAAATGATATATTTTTTCACACAGTGCAGTCAACCTGTGGAATTCATTGCCACAGGATGTTGTGAAGGCCAAAAGTATAACGCGGTTCAAAAAAGAATTGGAAAGTACATAGAAGACTGATCCATAAATGGCTATTGGCCAAGATGGTCAAGGACACAAGCCCATGCTCTTGGTGTCCCTAAACGTCTGTCTGCCAGAAGCTGGGACTGGATGACAGAGAATGGCTCACTCAATAATTGCCCTGTTCTTTTCATACCCTCTGAAGCATCAGGCATTGGCCACTGCCTTCTGACTGAGCTAATTGGATACTGACCTAGTTGGACCATTGGTCTGACCCAGTATGGCCATTATTATATCCACAGTGCTCAGCATAGAGGGCCACAAATCTCAGTTGGGGCCTCTAAGCACTACTGTAACAACAATAATAATAATATAATATAATTGTAGCCTCTGAGGAGCAGGGTAATTTCAAGATAAAGATGAAATTCCCAAATGATTGTTGAAAGCTCTTATAGAAAACTTGGTTCATTCATGCCACATAACAGCTGCCTCCTATGAATAGAAGCTATATTCTGCTCTCAACATTCCTGTTATATGTTTTATTTATTTTATTTACTAATAATATCCAGGTCTTGTGCGGCACTTTTCATTGGTACGTCTCAAAGTGCTTTACAAGGGAGGCCAGTATCACTCTCCCCATTTTACAGATGAGGAAACTGAGGCACAGAGAGGTGAAGTGACTTGCCCAAGGTCACCTAGCAGACCAGTGGCAGGGCCAGGATTAGCTCCCAAGTCTTCTGAGCCCCAGCCCAGTGCTCTAGCTACTGAAATAATAAAAAGGTGCCTAGCCAAGGCTTTAGGTGCCCTAACACAACATTAATACTAAAGTAAAATTCCAGCAGCAATAACTTAATCATTTCAATAGGAAATACATTACATTCCTCTCAGCCCTCTCTAAAAAGCTGATCAAATAGATGATATTTGTACCATGCCTACAAGGTCACCAAATTCAGGCTATTTCAGAGGAACAGGTTCCCAAATCCTGGACCCTCACAAAGCATGCTCTGCCAGTTGCCCCCTCTTTTTTTTTTTAGTGGGGGGGATCCAGCTTAGGGACCCCTGCTGCCTGCAGCTGTGGCGGTATGGCATGGAGACAGAGGCAATCACTCAGGGATCTAGTGAAATAAAAATGCAAAGGTAATTGCACTGCACCTTCTGTGAATGAGAAACCTCTAATATAACACAGATGCTTGTAATAGGCCATTCACTGACTAACGAACCTCACTCATTTCCATATTCCCGTTGAGCTAGAATCTTGCGGTGCGGTGCACCTCATTCAATATGGGCCACTTGGTGCAGGAAGAAAATGTCAAATTTCCAACCCTGCTCTAAGCAATGGGTGGATTCAAATGAGGAGAAGGAGGAGTGGGTCTGAAGGGATGAATTGGCACTGGCTTCAGGTGCCTGAGAGAAGGAGGTATTTCTGCTCCAGTGATTTATGCAGCTTGCTTGAAGTATGAGCCTGGGTGTTGACACTGCGTAGCAAGTGAACTTATCTGCTGGGCCCCTAATGCTGGGCTGAAAAAATCTAATAGTTGGGAGGACAACATCTTTACTAAGTTCATTGTGTGATCTCCTAGCTCATTGGACATTTTTATGAACTTACACATGTTTTATAGGTGTTTGGATTTTTTTTTTTAAAAAGCATATGGTGGCAACATGTGCGGTAGTGAATCTTAAGCAAGGCTGCATGAAATTCAATAACTTAATCTTAGATTACAAGCCACCGGTGGACAAAGTGATTTTGAGATGGAAACCCTTTTGATTCCCAGATTCCTTTGCCTCTTTTAAGGAACAAATGAATGGACAAACTATGGAAATTCTATTTGCTTTTTTCAGAATTTTCTAGGAGAGAAGAATAAATTTCTTGAGTGCTATCTGGTAGTGTCTCCCTTTTGTCCTAATAACTGGTAGTTTGGAAAACTTGATGCATGATCACCACCAACATTTTTCCATTGCATGGATGAGAAAAATCTGACCCAGCATTTTTGTTTAAAAAGTGCCACATGACAGTTAAACAGGATGTAGTTGTGGAGGGGGAGGGATAGCTCAGTGGTTTGAGCATTGGCCTGCTAAACCCAGCATTGTGAGTTCAGCCCTTGAGGGGACCACTTAGGGATCTGGGGCAAAATCAGTACTTGGTCCTGCTAGTGAAGGCAGGGGACTTGACTCAATGACCTTTAAGAGTCCTTTCTAGTTATTTGTGATAGGTATATCTCCATATATTATTATTAATTATAGAAAATGTCCAAAACTGGACAGCCCAATCCAACTCCCTTTGAAATCAGGTCTAAAAATATATTTTCACACAGAATATTTAAGGGTTGTTTGATGCAACCCTCACTCATGTAAGATTCCTTATTCAGAAAAGTAAGACCTCACTGGGTTTACTCAAGGATTACTCACATGAAAAAATGTTGCAGGATCAAGCTCTTATGTATCATCCCTGATTATAAAGTTCCCATATCTAAAGTGTTATTAAAAGTAGATAAAATATAAAACTTGAGTGTCTATTAGATCAGATACCAAATTTTTAGAGGCCTCTATCCAACTTCAATTTGTGCAAATACAAGTTGCACGTGCAGACACATTCTCACATACATGCACCTGCATAAGTGCTGGAACTAGGAGAGCCGGGGATGCTGCCGCACCCCCTGGCTTGAAGTGGTTTCCATTATATACAGGGTTTACAGCTTGGTTCAACGGCTCTCAGCACCCCCACTATACAAATTGTTCCAGCACCCCTGTCTGTGTGTAGCTGATAAATTCTAATAGCTGTGCATATAGACAATGGAATGTCCCCGCACTGTAACAATAACCATTTGTCTGAATAGGTTTTGCACAAGGAAATTCCATCACCTGCACAGCCAGTGTTTCAGTGCATGAGAAGTGCTCAGTGAGGTGTCTGTGTGGACAAAGGTGGAGGCCCACAAATGAAAGCACCTTTTTGAAACTTTGGTCTTAGTTGTCTACTGAAGGAGGGTGGTTTCATGATTAAGGCCAGAGACTGGGAATCAGGAGATCTGGCTTCTTTTCTTGCTTGACAAATTCTGCCTGTATGATCTTGGGCAAGCTATTTAAGACAAAAATTTCAAAATGGCCACTAATTTGAGGTGCCTATTTTTTCTGGTTCCCTTCCGGAGACACCTGGGCCCTGATCTGCAGAAGTGCTGAATACCTACAATTCCGACTGAAGACATTTGGAGTCCTGGCAAGAACTCAGCCCCTTTGAAACTCCAGTCCTAAGCGCTTATGCAACATGAGACACCCAAAATTAGCAGACACTTCTGAAAATATTGGCCTTCATTTCTCTGGACCTGACTGTGATCCCACTTATTCCAGGGTAAATCAGGAGTGACTCCACTGATTCACTTCCTCTGCTATAAACACAAATGGAAGTGAACCCAGAACCAGGCACTGTGAGCGGCAGTTTTCCCATCTGTAATGTGGGGCTCATGATACTTACTTGCCTCATATGGGAGCAGTGAGGCTTAATTGGCTCGTGTTAGACTAGGGGTGGGCAAACTTTTTGGCCCGAGGGACATATCTGGGTATAGAAATTGTATGGCGGGCCATGAACGCTCATGAAATTGGGGTTGGGGTGTAGGAAGGGGTGAGGGCTCTGGCTGGGGGCTTCGGGCTGCAGGGGCGGGTGGAGTGCGGGGGGGGTGTAAGGGCTCCGACTGGGGGTGTTGGTTATGGAGTGGGGCTGGGGATGATCGGGTTGGGGTGCAGGAGGGTGCTCCAGTCTGGGACCGAGGGGTTTGGAGAGCAGGAGGGGGATCAGGGCAGGGGCAGGGAGTTGGGGGGCAGGAACAGGGCCAGCTCCAGGCACCAGCGGAGGAAGCACATGCCTGGGGTGGCACATGCTAAGGGGTAGAGCCGGCCCTGGGCAGGAGGATGGCTCGGGGTGCAGGGTCTGGGCAGTGCTTACCTCAAGCAGCTCCCACAAGCAGCAGCATGTCCCCACTCCAGCTCTTACGCGGAGGCACAGCCAGGCGGCTCCACGCTGCCACTGCACCTCCTATTGGCCATGAACCGCAGTTGCAGGGGCAGTGCTTGGGGCAGGGGCAGCGTGCAGAGCGGAGCCCCTTCACTGCCCCTATGTGTAGGAGCCGGAAGGGGGACATGTCGCTGCTTCTGGGAGCCGCACAGAGCGGCCCCCACAACTCAAGCATCGGAGCGGGGCAAGCCCCAGACCTCGCTCCCCAGCGGGAGCTCGAGAGCCGGGTTAAAATGGCTGGTGGGCCGGATATAGGCCATAGTTTGCCCACTTCACTGACTCACATGGGTGTTGTGAGGACAAATACATTAAATATTGTGAGATGCACAGATACTACATTAATGGGGGTCATATAAGTAGCCTTGATAGATTATAAGGAGTCATCGTACATTAAATATTAGTGTATATAGAAGGCTGCAGAAGACACTAGCCAGCTATTTGCTAACTTCCCTGCTTCTCAAAACTCCTCCCCATCACCGTCCTGTTTGTGTTTTTCTTCTAAGGGGTGGAGGGAATCGGATGCAATACAACATGAGGTGATTCATAATAAGGGCTTTTTTTGTTTGTTTAATTTTAGATGCATCAAACCTGTCTGAAACTTTCATATATGGTCAGTGTAGTGTAAAATTATTCTCCCCAAGAAATAATTACCAAGTGGCTAATCTTCTCATAATAAACTATGTGCACGTGATCAGACGCTTTCCCTCATTTTATTCAGCCCCGAAAAGACACCGCCGAACCAATGTGGCTTTTTTCTTTCTTTCCTCCTTTATTTTATGAATCAAGACATCCAGGCATTACCGAGTCCCTGCACAAAGTGGGGCTGTCTTTAAAGCAGCCTCTCTGTATACTGAGGATTAGGTTTGGATTGTTGCTGAGAGATCATTCAGAATTGGAGCTAAGCATTTACTGAGAAATTGTTTGTAATTCCAGTTGCCCCTTATTATGGCTAATAAGTGCTGTAGGGACAATTGGATCAGAGCAGCATACCTGTCAGCTGGGCCAAAATTCCCAGGATAGTGCCAAACTGCGTGCTGCGTGATTACCAATTGAAGCTCAGCGCCGGGCCTTATCTTTTTGGTAAATCCTCCTAATGTGGTTGCTGCTGGGTCCCACACAGGCTATTGATTCAGTACAACCAGAATCAGCACCTTTTGTCAATCACTTGAAGGGAAGCTCTGCCTTCAGAAGCAGCTGCAGAGCTGGGGACCACCGAGGGCTGGCTAGCAGCAGCAACAGCATCCTTCCGATGGAGGATGTAAAATCCCATGGAAATGTATAAAGATGCAAGCCGAACAAAGAAGGGGAGAGGGGGAAAAGGGCCCGAGGGAGTGGTGGGGAAGCAAGGGCCATGGAAGGGAAAAAATGGTAAAGGGAAAGGAAAGAATGGGGGAAAGTATGTGTGTGTGCCACATCTGGCACAAAGGGAGCCCAATCCCTGAGTGGGGCCTCTGGGCACTACCACATCACAAGTAATAAATATTAAAAGGGGTTAGGCTGAAAGGAGGCAACCAAAGAAATGGGGGGAATAGGAGACCAAGAAGGGTGAAAGACGATAACAGAAAGCAAAGGAGGAGGAATGAGTAAGAAAAAGACCAGAGATGAGGAGAAGCCACAACTGAAGAGGAAATGGATCCCTTTCTCCATGTCTCAGGCCAGCCCTTTGCCTTTAGAAGCGGATGCCACTGAGCACTCAGCCAAGAAGGAAGCTGCCTTCTTCTGTAGCTGTTTTGCCGAGTGTAGTGTTGGGCAGGCGCTGTTGTGTGTCTGTCTGAGGCCACAGTAGTTCAAATCCCAGAAAGGAAATATGCACCTGGCTTTTGTCTGTGTTAGCAGGTGGGGTGTCTGTTTCCCCCTCCACAGGGAGAGGAATGCTTACTCACAGCTCTTCTCTACAGTCAGCTAATGATTTTTACAGTGCAGACATAATAATGCTAATAAAATATTATCTATAGCTTTAAAACCCAGCAGTTGATGCACTGCATGCTAGGTTCCGAAGTTAGGCACAGCCTGAGTAAAGGGGGCGAGGGGGATGTATAAACAGCACTTCCCTTAGAATAACCCCAGGAAACACTATTGTTATGTCTACAGTGCAATAAAACACCCGCGGCTGGCCTGTGTCAGCTGACTCGGGCTCACAGGGGCTCAGGCTGCGGGGTTATAAAATTGCGGTGTAGACACTGGGGCCCAGGCTGGAGCCCAAGCTCTGGGCCTCCAGATGTGGGGAGGATCCCAGATCCCAGGCTCCAGCCAGAGCCTGAATGTCTGCACTGCAATTTTATAGCCCCTCAGCCCTGTGAGCCTGAGTCAGCTGACGCAGGCCAGCCGCGGGTGTTTTCACATATCCCGCGATGCAGACACCCTCCATGTCGCACATTCTCTTTAGCTTCCTCCTCAGTCTGAGGGGTAGCCATTTACTGCTGCCCAACACCAGCACTGACCTTGCCAGTCTGGCTCAACTTCCTTGACCAGTGAGGGAAGGAGATGGAGCCAAGACTCTGACCACACACCTGCTCTGAGGAAGGAGGAAGCAAGCAAGTAGCATGACTTACCCCTCCCTGCCCAGACTCAAGGTTCAGGGAGAAGTAAGGTGACACACAGTGGAGTAAAGGCGGAGGAGGGTTATTCCTCCTCCTCATTCCCTTACACAGACATATAGTCTAAATCACAACTTAGCCCTGTAATTTTATTCATAGAGCCTACTCGTCCCCAGATAGACAAGGGCATAATCCTCTGTGGTGCTGAGCACCCTCGAGTCCCTGATTGAAGCCAGTTGGAACCTGAGGTCACTCTGGTGAGCTTCAAGTGGGAGAGCCTTTCCTGCGTGTGGAGCTGCCATGGCCTGCTGGGAAGATGTGATGTGAGCTCTCCATGCTGAGCAAACAGGAAGTGGAATTTCAAAAATTCCCAGGCCTTTAAAGGGGGAGGGACAGATGCCTGTATACCTGGGTGCAGAGCAGCGGAGTTCAAAGTGCTGACTAGAGCGGTCAGGATGAGCATTGTGGGACACCTCCTGGAGGCCATTTGCAGCGACATAACCAAGTGTGGTGTCTATACTGACACTGTCAATATAACTTTGCTGCAAAAAGCTCTACGCCTCTCGTCGAGGTGGTTTTATTTTGTCGGCAAAGCAGGAGAGTTTTGTCAGCAAAAGAAGCATTGCAGCGTGGACACCTCCATTATTTTGTTGACAAAATCTGACTTTTGCTGACAAAACTGTATAGTGCAGACAAGGCCTGACCATCTTTCAGGAGACATTTAACAGGATGGGGTCCTCTCATCACTGAGGAACCATCAGAGCTGTGCATGCCCAAAACACCACTTTCTGTCCCAGATGCAGCAACTCATTATGGTCTAACAATTTGGTTAAACAGAGCCTAGTGTGTGTGCTGCACTGCAAACAGACCACACACTGAGTCTGACATTTCAAAAATCAACTATCTTGGAGTTAATGGGGTGAACACAAAAACCCGAATGTGTTTTTTTTTTTTTAAAACACCATAGTAGTATTTATTTTTTTAAATCCTTGCCTCACTCAAAATGGCTGCATAGGTTTTGTTCATTTTACACACACATAAGAGCCAAACATTCCTTTGGAGATGAAACTCACAAGCTTATATTTTAAAAGAATCCTCAACCAGCCTTCTACTGGTGGTGCAACTAATTGTGGTGGCAAACACTAGCAGGTGCAAGCAAGTAGATAGATGACTTGAAAAATTGCATTTTGCCCCCTCTGCTTCCTCTCACCCTGTCACTTTCTCTCAGTAGATGTTAGATTGAGGCTTCTAAATATGGGGCCTCGTTAGTAGTACCTCCGAAGTGAAGTTTTGAGAGAAGTGTGGAAATGAGGCTTGCACAGAAAATCTATTCAGTCATTTTTTTAAAATGTGGCAAAATAATTTCAGCAGAGGCCACTGATCCTCTCCTTCCACACGGAAGGGATATGATCCATGTCTGGAGAATCCCCTTCATGTGTAGATCAGGAGAAACAATCCGTACCCACGCTTATATTAAGATTAAAGGGCTGGAAGAGAGAGAGAGAGAGAGAGAGAGAGAGAGNGTGTGTGTGTGTGTGTGTGTGTGTGTGTGTGTGTGTGTGTGTGTGTGTGTGTGTGTGTGAAGCCCTGGCATCTGGATGCTACCACCATACAAATAATAAATATATTTTAATTAATATTCTAGTCTTAAGGTTGACATCTCAATTTACTGCAATAACTGTAGAAAAAAAGTGTCTAAGCAAAAACCCAAAGACTTTTTTTCTTTTACTTTCATCTATTTTAATGATCATGACAATGAAGAACTAAGACAACTGACTGGGGCTAGAGCTAAAGTAGTACAACAAGATAGTGGGAGTGTCTTTTGTGGTAGAGAGAAACAGGACTCTTGTAGTAAATGCAAATGGGGCTCTTTATTCACACTACCAGACACTGTTGGGACCTTTCAGCTCTTTCTGCTTTTCTAGTTCCGCAAACTAGGCACAGCTGTGCAGCCTAATGTCACCACATAGAGGTCCATATTCTACCACATGCTATGGCCCCTTTGCTTCACTCGATAAGGTTGTTCTACATTATGCCAGGGATGAACTCGCCCCCTGTAATCCCTCGCTCTCTCTTCAACTGCATTTACGGTTGCCAACTTTGTAATATTTAAAAACCGGACACTCCAGCAGGAGTGCCGGAACCTCTCCTTCCCCGCCTCTGTCCCGCCTTTTTCCCTGAGGCCCTGCTCCTGCCCTGCCCCTTTCCCCTGAGGCCCAGCCCCCGTTCTCTCCTCTTTCCCCCTCCCTCCATCACTCGCTGCTCTTCCCCTCTCTCCCCCACCTCTTCCCTAGGTCAGGAGGGACTTGCCTGAAGAGCCAAGGCTGGGAGCTGCAGCCGCCCGACGCAGGTAGGAGGCGACCCCGGCTAAGCTGGGACTGAAGCGGGTGATGACCCCTGTCCGCAGTAACTGGACTTTGGGTGTCCGGTCAGTAGATCTGACTAGACACTGTCAGGTCCCTTTTTCAATCAGACTTTCCGGTCAAAAACTGGGCATCTGGCCACCCTAGCTGCATTGAGTAGAACTCTAACTCAGGTGAGGATCTAGCCCAGGGTCTGTCTGGCTATGGTTACACTGCAGCTAGGAGCCAGCCTCCCAGCCTGGGTAGAGAGACTTGTGTTAGTGGGGCTTGAGCTAGCACACGAAAAATAGCAGTGTGTGGATGTGGCTGCACCAGCAGAGGCTCCGGCTATCTGCCCGCGCTCAGACTCAGGAGGTTGTGTGGGTCCAAGTTCAAGTGGCGCCTGAGCCTCCTCCACTGCAGCAATGTCCAGGCTGCTATTTTTAGCGTGCTACCTCAAGCCCCACTAGCACGGCTCACTCCCAGCCAGGGCTGTCTGTGGGGGGTGGGGCCCGGGACAAATCAGCCCCCGCAGCCTTGGGGGCCCCGCATAGGCACAGGAAGTAAGGATGCAGGGGGTGCTGCAGCACCCCCAGATAGTGGCCCCGCACCCTGCTCCCCAACTCCTCACCGCACCTGGGGCTTGGGTCCCGGCCGCTGGCCCCGCGCCTGACCCCAACCCCCACTCCCAGGGCCCTCCCGGCCCCACAGTCAGGGCTCTGCTCCTGGGGGCCCAGCCACTGGCCCCGCTCCCCAGTTGCTGGCCTGTGCTCAGCCCCCCACTTCCAGGGCTCTACTCCCGGGGCCCCGGCCCCATGGTCAGGGCTCAGCTCTTGACTCCGGATGGAGGGACGGATCTGGCCTGGTGCTGGGCCACTTGTTGCTGCCGGGACTGACCGCACTGGCAAATTGCACTGGCCCGCAGGGCCCCACAAGGCGCGGGGCCCAGAATGGTCACCCTAATATGCCCTATCCAAGGGCCGGCCACCGCTTCCCGCAGCTCCCATTGGCTAGGAACGGTGAACCGCGGCCACTGGGATCTGCAGGCAGCCGTGCCTGCGGTCAATGTAAACAAACTGTCTCGCGGCCTGCCAGCGGATTACCCTGATGGGCTGTGTGTGGCCCCCGGGCTGCAGGTTGCCCACCACTGATCTAGTCTGACCTGCATAACCCAGGCCATAGTGTCCTTTAATCATTCTTGTGGCTCTTCTTTAAACCCTCTCCAATTTATCAACCCCCTTCTTGAATTGTGGACATCAGATTGGACATACTATTCCAGAAGCAGTTGTACAATTGCCAAATACCGATGTAATATAACCTGGCTATTCCTACTAGATATTTCCCTTTATACATTCAAGAATTGCATTAGCCCTTTTGGCCACAGCATTGCACTGGGAGCTCATATTCAGCTGATTATCTACTATGACCCCCAAGTCTTTTCCAGAGTCACTGCTTCTCAGGATAGGGACCCCCATCCAGTATGTATGTCTTGCATTCTTTGTTCCTAGATATATGACTTTACATTTGATTGTACTGAAATAATCAGATGGAGTCCTGTGTCCAAATTTGGTCACCAATGTACAGAAAGGATGTAGAGAAACTGGAAAGGATCCAGAGGTGAGCGACAAAGATGATCAAAGGGATGAAATACAAGCCATATGAGCTAAGCCTGAAGGAAGTGGGTATGCTTAGTTTGGAAAAGAGAAATTAAGGCGGGACTTAGCGATCCATAGGTGCCGACTTCCCGGTGTGCCAGGGGGTGCTCGATCCCAGGCTCCACCCCCACTCCACCCCTTCCTCCAAGGCCCCACCCCGCCTCTTCCTGACCCCACTCTGAACCCCTACCCCCAGGGCACCATGACCTCGCTTCTTCCCCACCCTCCCCAAGCCTTCTGCATGTCGCAAAACAGCTGATCGCAGCAGGCGGGAGGCGCGGGGAAGGGGAGGCGCTGATTAGTGGGGCTGCCGGCAGGCAGTAAACACTGGGGGACAGGAGGGGAGCTGATAGGGGGCTGCCGGTGGGTGCTCAATACCCACCATTTTTTCCCTGTGAATGCTCCAGCCCCGGAGCACCCATGGAATCGGCACCTATGCAGCGGTCTTCAGATACTTGAAAGGCTGCCATAAAAAGGATGGAGAAAAGTTGTTCTCTCTTGCCGCAGAGGGCAGGACAAGAGGCAGTGGGTTCAAACTACAGCACAGCAGATTTAGATTAAATCTCAGGAAAAACTTCCTAACTGTAAGAACAGTAGGCCAATGGAACAGACTGCCTAGGGAGGTTGTGGAAGCTCCTTCACTGGAGGTTTTCAAAAGAAGGCTGGATAGGATAGCCATCTGTCTTGGATGGTTTAGACCCAACAAATCCTGCATCTTGGCAGCGGGTTAGACCAGATGACCCTTGCACTACCTTCTAACCCTATGGTTCTATGACATCGATGACATCATTGCTGGCTTGTGTCCAGCTTACCAAGTGCTCCAGCTCATGCTGTCTCAGTGACCTGTCCGCTCCAAACCCCATCCTTGTCAGTGAGCACTTCCAATAAACATGAAGGCTGGATTGTGCAATCTTTACTCACGTGAACAGTTCCACTGAAATATATGGGATTGACTGAGGAGTGGGGTGCTACTTAGCGTACTGCTGGGGAGTTCTATTCCTAGGCCTGTGGATTCATATTCTGCTGCAAATCAAGCTAGACAGCTTTGTGTTGCACAGGGCCGGTTGGTGGGTTTTAATTGTGCAAGCAATGAATGGGGAGTGAATGGATTGGTTCTGTGATTAACGCTAGAAGTGGGAGTCAGGAAATCTGGGTTCCACTTTCAGCTTTGCTCAGACTGTCTTTGTGACCTCAGACAGGTCAGTTAGTCCCCATGTGCATTATAATTATCTCTGAGTCAGGGGGTGGGTGGGTCTGATGTGGTTGTCCCATGATCCAGTTACACTGGTCTACAATTTTTGAGAAGTCGTCTGCTTCAGAGATAAAATGTACTATTTATTATGTATTTTGATGTGCTGAATTCAAATATGACCATTAAAACAACTGATTGGCTACTGTTTCTAAGCTATTTAAGTTTTTTACATTTTATGTCTATGTATATTGTGTAGATAATAGAGTTTTAATCATAAATTGTAAACCTAGGTCTTTTCATTTGTTTATGGTTGCTTTACATGATAATATTTCACCTGTCCTGTTTATGTAACACTTTAAAAATCAGCAAAAGGGTTATATAAATAAAATTTATTATGAAACAAAAGGCAAAAAACTATTATGTACATAGTTTAGTCCTATTCAGTGTCTACTCGGCGCTTCTTGGCTTGTCTCTTGTATTCATTAAATGGAGCATCTCTTTTCACTGTCCAGCAATAGTCTGCAAGCATTGATGGGCTCCATTTGCCCTGATAGCGTTTCTCCATTGTGGCAATGTCCTGGTGAAATCGCTCGCCGTGCTCGTCGTTCACTGCTCCGCAGTTTGGTGGGAAAAAATCTAGATGAGAGTGCAAAAAATGTATCTTTAGTGACATGTTGCAACCCAGGCTTTTGTATGCCTTGAGGAGGTTTTCCACCAACAACCTGTAGTTGTCTGCTTTGTTGTTTCCGAGAAAATTTATTGCCACTAACTGGAAGGCTTTCCATGCCGTCTTTTCCTTGCCACGCAGTGCATGGTCAAATGCATCATCTCGAAGAAATTCACAAATCTGAGGACCAACAAAGACATCTTCCTTTATCTTAGCTTCACTTAACCTTGGAAATTTTCCACAGAGGTACTTGAAAGCTGCTTGTGTTTTGTCAATGGCCTTGACAAAGTTCTTCATCAGACCCAGCTTGATGTGTAAGGGTGGTAACAAAATCTTCCTTGATTCAACAAGTGGTGGATGCTGAACACTTTTCCTCCCAGGCTTCAATGACTGTCGGAGTGGCCAATCTTTCTTGATGTAGTGGGAATCTCTTGCGCGACTATCCCATTCACAGAGAAAACAGCAGTACCTTGTGTATCCAGTCTGCAAACCAAGCAAGAGAGCAACAACCTTCAAATCGCCACAAAGCTGCCACTGATGTTGGTCATAGTTTATGCACTTCAAAAGTTGTTTCATGTTGTCATAGGTTTCCTTCATATGGACTGCATGACCAACTGGAATTGATGGCAAAACATTGCCATTATGCAGTAAAACAACTTTAAGACTCGTCTTCGATGAATCAATGAACAGTCTCCACTCATCTGGAATCGTGAACGATGTTGAGGGCTGCCATCACACCATCGATGTTGTTGCAGGCTACAAGATCACCTTCCATGAAGAAGAATGGGACAAGATCCTTGTGACGGTCACGGAACATGGAAACCCTAACATCACCTGCCAGGAGATTCCACTGCTGTAGTCTGGAGCCCAACAGCTCTGCCTTACTCTTGGGTAGTTCCAAATCCCTGACAAGGTCATTCAGTTCACCTTGTGTTATGAGGTGTGGTTCAGAGGAGGAGGATGGGAGAAAATGTGGGTCCTGTGACATTGATGGTTCAGGACCAGAAGTTTCATCCTCTTCCTCTTCCTCGTCTGACTCAAGTGAGAATGATTCTGGTGCATCAGGAACTGGCAGTCCTTCTCCGTGGGGTACTGGGCGTATAGCTGATGGAATGTTTGGATAATGCACAGTCCACTTTTTCTTCTTTGACACACCTTTCCCAACTGGAGGCACCATGCAGAAGTAACAATTGCTGGTATGATATGTTGGCTCTCTCCAAATCATTGGCACTGCAAAAGGCGTAGATTTCCTTTTCCTGTTCAACCACTGGCCAAGATTTGTTGCACAAGTGTTGCAGCATATGTGTGGGGCCCACCTCTTGTCCTGATCTCCAATTTTGCAGCCAAAATAAAGGTGATAGGCTTTCTTAACCATAGTGGTTATACTGCGCTTTTGTGATGCAAAAGTCACTTCACCACAAACATAGCAGAAATTATCTGCATTGTTCACACAAGTACAAGGCATCTCTGCTCACTTTGGCTAAACAGAAATGTGTCCCTTTGCAAAATCAAACACTGACAAATAAGAGAGCACGACACTGTATGATTTCTAGAGCTGATATAGGGCAATTTGTTCAGCAGAGTGATGTAAGCTTTGTTATTACTGCATCATCCATGACTTCTAGGAATAACATGATGCAATTCATATCATGTATGACGCAATACCAGCTTCAGATTGCATCATTCATTGTTTTGCCTAAAAAGCAAGTACTGTCCAAACCCCGTCATAGATTTATTCATAGATCCAGTCAAAGATGTATTTTAGTCATTTCTGGTTTAAATTGAGATCCCTTCCCTTTATAACTCACTTATCCTCCGCCATTCCCAAGTCAAGGGCCATATATACTGACCCAATAGCATATCTTGAAAACTAGAGCCAATCAACAATTTTAAGCATCATTTTCATTCTCAGTGACCCAGAATTAGTAACGTTTGACTGCATTTATTTCAGAAGCATTTTGGCTGTGGAGCAGTGTTATTACATGAATACAAGATACAGAGTCGACACTATACCTGTGCCAGGAACCAGGTTAAAACCCTGCACAATGCAGAGCCAGGGTTCCCAGTCTGTGGGCTCCACAGTGTTTGCTTGGCTGTCCCAAAGAGCTGAATAGTAACAAGATGCTGGCTCCTCCTCATTTTTTCTAGCAGCTAAACTGCATTAAAAGACACTAATATACATTCTATACTTACTTCCCCCTTTAAAGAACTGCTGTAGATGCCATAGAAATATTATGAGATTACAAAAGGGAGGATAGGTGGTTCATGTGATCAGGAATGAGAGCACAGCTGTCCATGAAACAATTTCCCTATCAAGAGGTCTACCCCATAGAAAAGTTTGAGAATCCCTACATTAGGGTTTTAATCTAGTTCAGGGACACAGTTAGGCCGGGACTAAACTACCACTTTTGACCACGTTGTTACTGACTCAGGAAACACCCGTGTTATCACTGGGGCCCCGGATCTGGATATTGTACATGGAGCCTGGATCTCTCTGAGTGAAATCTGGGCCTTATTTAACTCAATGGGAATTTTGCCACTGACTTCAGCGGAACCCAGATTTCACCCCCTAGGGTGTTTCTGCACACAAAATTGTCCACTTTAACTGTACAGATAATAATTCTATTGCTATAAAGGTGCTAATGTCAGTATATCTATACCAATATAAAACACCTTTACTACGGTATAACTGCATCCACACTAGCAGGGTTTGTACCACTTTAACTGTAATGGTAAAAATCACATCCTCAATCAAAATAGGTATACGAGTACAAAACTCTGTGGAGACCTTAGTTTTTACATTACTTAAATATGGATAATAATACCTAATTCACCAGTCTGTTGTCAGATTTATTTTGTATGTATGTTTGTAAAGCACTATGAGAGAACTACAAAGTATCATTATCTTTTTGTACCACTAAGAACTGCGAAGCCATGAGAAGATCCCCTCATTTGTTATTTTGACCCCTTACAAAATAGTGTCACAAAAACTGTGAAAAATAAAAACACCAATATAAATAAAAATAACCAGAAAAAATTCTAGAGGCTTTGCACAACCCTTCTAAGAACCCAGAATGTCTGATCTTAAAGGTAGTTGTCTAGTATATGTCTGAATTTTGAATGTCAAAAATAAAGTACTAGCCTGAAAACTGCTGCTCCTGTTTGTGCATTCTCCGCACCCCCATGCCGTCTGGGTAACACAGTAGAAAACCAAACCTCATTCCAACAAGTCTCATTAATGAACCGGCAAAAGTGACTGTGTCTTGAAATGGCTGAGATGCACACTCCATTGAAATGTGTTAGAACAAACCAGGGGTGAAAGTAACTTAAAGGACTTACCAGTACGTCGGAGTCCCTAGTGGGGGCGGGGCCTCAACCAG
Organism: Trachemys scripta elegans; assembly: GCF_013100865.1. Taxonomy (NCBI): domain Eukaryota; kingdom Metazoa; phylum Chordata; order Testudines; family Emydidae; genus Trachemys; species Trachemys scripta. Next base: position 197,419,259 of record NC_048298.1, on the reverse strand, counting down.
AAGAGGCGGGGCCTTTCAATATTTAAAAGCCTTGGGGCTCCGGCTGTGGCTGGGAGCCCCAGGGCCTTTAAATCACCATGGAGCCACCAGCTGCAGCGGCGGCTGGGAGCTCTGGGGCGAATTAAAGGGCCCGGGGCTTTAAATCACCGCGACACTCCGGGCCCTTTAAATCACCACAGGAACCCTGCCATGCCACCCCTTTAAATCACCACAGAGCTCTACCGCTGCTGCCCTGGGGTAGCGGCGACGGGGCTCGGGCAGAAATTTAAAGGGCCCGGGGCTCCCCGCGGTGGCCGGAGCACTGGGACCTTTAAATCACCACCGGGGAAGCCAGTCCAGTCCGGCATGGCATACCGGCTCTTGCCAATACGCCATACCGTACCGGACCGAACTGACTTATTTTCACCTCTGGAACAAACCCAAAATTTATACTCCCCTTCACTGTTTCACATGGGTATAGAAGGTTAATGTTTAGAATTGTATGGCTGGAGACTTCTAGCATAGTGCTTTAAATCTTATGGGCTTTGTATTACATCCACTGCTAAGATCCTACTGATAAGGTAGGGCCAGATTCTGACCTCTCTTGCTCACAGTGATTAGTCCCCTCCTACACAATTAGTCCCACTGGTTCCAATGGAACTACTCATTGCCTGTATGAGTTTCAGAACCTGGCCCCGCATGTCATGGGAAAACACAAGAGCTTTACAAAAGTTGTCTTCGTTTTTGCTGTTGTTCCTAGGGATGTCTCCCCGCAAACTTACCTTTTTGAAGCAAACTGACAATGGTCTCTTATGCCTGCCCAGATTCCTATTTATATTAAACATGGAGCCATACCAACGAAGTCTGAGCTAGATTGTCCCTTTGGCCACAGCCTTGAGCAAGTGCTGATGCATAAGCTGCACCACCACAGCAGTGTTCCCCCTCATTTTTCCCACTCAAGTGTGGAATGAATCTTGTTATGTTCACCAATATGGAGGTGATGTGTAAATCACCTCCATATTGGTGCACATAACAAAATTAATGGCGGAATGGGGTGGGAAAAGACAGAGCGGGAACAGGAAGAGGCGGGGCCTGGGGTGGACCTGGGTGGAGTACCCTCAGGGAAATGAGAAAGTCGGCACCTCTGGCTGAAATCCTCTGCCAAAGATTCCTGGGGAAAGCTGCCTTATTTCTTCCCCCCAGTCAGCAATTACTTCAGCAGGCACCATTGCAATGCACAGACTAGGAGCATACGGACACAGTCTGCAGCCAGGCACATGCAGGAGAAGCTGTTCCCTTTCAGCCTTGATTACTCCCAGGAGTGAGATATCAGCAAAAATCGTCACCTGTGGAGAACGGTGCCTGTCTTCAGTTCAATTGCCCTAGCCGCTTGTGCTGATGCTCGAGTGCTAATCCCCCACCTCTTATTGTGCCGACTCACCCACCGGGCTCTATGAATCCCAAGGGGAAGTGAGAATGTTGTGCTTGTAACTTGTGTGGACCCAGGGGAGTGAATGCACTCACAATAGTGACTCTTCCCATTGTTTCTTTAGTGGCTGCAAAAGTGGCCTTGAGAGTCTCTCCATCTGCACCGGCGGAGCGGCTCGGCCAGATGAGGAGGAGAAAAAGGACAAGGGAAGACATGTTCCAGGATGTCCTGCAAGCCTCTGGTGTGTCGGATTGCGAGCAGAGGCTTGGAGGATCACGATCAATGACAAAATGCAGAGAAATAGCGAGAACAGGAGAAATGGGCAGCAAGAGATTATAGCGCTGCTTAGGGAGAAAACAGACAGGCTGCAGCCTTGCACCGAACTTCAGGCTGAACACATCCATGCTTGCCTCCTCCTACACCCATAGAGAACTGTATTCTAAGACCTCCCTACACTCCCCACTTCCATGTATCTTCTGGGGCCACAGCAGTACCCAAGGCTCCACCCCATGGGAAAGTACGCACACACTCATCCGTGAGAGACGACACTGGTGGATGCATTTGTGAATTCCCTGCTCCTTCCCCTTTAAAGATACTTTTCCTTGTATGTATGAAGTTTATTTAATCTTTAAATAGGTATGTTTGCATGGGTGTGGAATAAAAGTCTATTTCTGAAAACTTAATTCATCTTTATTAGTCTCCAACATATGATGGCTGTGGCTAACATTCAAAGGTAAATTCAAAGGTAACATTCAAACAGTTGCATTTGCATTATTATATTAGCTCACACACATCACTCATTACAAGGTTCATAGTATGGTGCAAAAAAAACATGCCTGGCACAACACACTGCAGCAATGCACATTACTGTGGCTCATTGTTAAATTGTTCCGTCAATGCTTCCCTGAGCCGAAAATCCACACACCCCCATTGAGCTCCTCTTATAGCCCTAGTATCTGGCTGCTCAAAATCAGCAGACAGCCAATCCACCTCCGCACTCCACCCCTGCAGAAACTTCTCCCCTTTTGCTTCACAGATATTATGGAGTACACAGCAGGCAGCTATGACCATGGGGATATTTTCTTCACTGAGGTCTAATCTCGTAAGTAAACAGTACCAGCTGCCCTCCAAATGGCCAAAGGCACATTCAATTGTCATTCTGCACCTGCTGAACCTGTTGTTGAAATGTTCCTTCCTGCTGTCAAGGTGGCCGGTGTACAGCTTCATGAGCCAGAGGAGCAAGGGGTAGGCTGGGCCACCCAGGGTCACTATTAGCATTTCAACATCCCCAATGGTAACCCTCTGGTCTGGAAAGAAAGTCCCTGCCTTCAGCTTTCTGAAAGGTTTGTGTTCTTAAAGATGCGTGCATCATGCATCTTCCCTGACCAGCCCACATTGATGTCAGTGAAATGACCCTAGTGATCCACAAGCACTTGCAACACATAGAAAAGTAGCCCTTTCTGTTGATGTGCTCCATTGCAAGGGTGGTCTTAAGCCAAGCTAGGGATATGCGTGCCATCTATTGCCCCACCACAGTTAGGGAACTCCATTGCTACAAAACCATCCACTCTTTCCTGCATAGTGCCCAGAGTCACAGTCCTTCAAAGCAGGATGCAATTAATGGCCCTGCACACTTGCATCACAGCAACCCCACCCTCCCACCTCCAGGCTGGATTTATCAACTCCAAATTGATTCCTGACCGATCAGTAGCAATCTGGCATTGCCTGCTTCCACAAAGGGATCACACTATCGTTGCCACTCTCATTTTGGTGTCGCTGCACTGGAGGGCAGCTCCACACACAGTTCCAGGAATGTGGCCTTGCACATCTGAAAATTCTGCAACCACTGCTTGTCATCCCACACCTGCATAATGATGCGAATCCACCTGTCAGTGCTTGTTTCTCAGGCCCAGAACCAGCGGTCCACTGTGTGCAGCTGTTCCATGAATGCCAACAGCAATCTTGAATTGTTTCTTTCCATGGCGCACAGCAAGGCATCATCATCATCAGACTCGGAGCTCATGAAATACTGCAGGATCAGGCGTGTTGTGTTCAAACACTCAGCGCAATACTGAGGAGCAGTGCTGGACCCATGCTTCTCACAGCAATGGCAGATGTGCAGGCTAGCGGGACTTTTGAAAAGAGACGTGAAATGTAATAGGCTGCCCGTGAAATGATGGGACGGAGAAAACTGCATCATGAGGCGCTGAACCCATGTTCCCAGTCACACCTGTGTAACTCGTTTGCACCCATGAGTAGGGTTACCAACTTTGGTTGGACAAATTCCTGGAGGTTTCATCACATGACATTAGCTTTAATTAAAGATTAATCTTTAATTCCTGGAGATGCCAGGACAATCCTGGAGGGTTGGCAACCCTACCCATGAGGCATTGCAAATCCTTCCCAAAACACCCTGCACTAGAGGGTGGCAAGGTGAACAGTGGGATAGCTACCCACAGTGCACTGCTCTCTGCGTCGATGCATGCACTGCTATTGTGGATGAATGTAGCATGGACAGGCGACAGCAGTTTAATTACTGCTGTGGCTGCACGTCAATGTAACTTAAGTCGACTTAATTTTGTAGCGTAGACAAGGCCTAAGATCATGGCTCAATCCATTATAGCAGGAGTGCCAGTTCTGAATGCTTAGTTTTGGTTCCAGCCCATCTCTAATGTACAGGAATGGAGCTAATTTTGTTCCACAGAAGGTGAATATAAGTAATTTTTTCATGTCCCTCACAAGGTTTACTTTTATTTGTTTCTTCAGGTTGGGACTATTCAGACTCCTGTCTAGGGGATCTTTCAGTAGCAGTTTGGCTTTTTTATTCAGTTTGATGACACCACAGATAAAGGGAAGCAGTCAGAAGGGAATAGAGAAAAAGATCTGGGGAAGAAAAGCAACTAACCTGCATATTATCATTAAACAACAAGACATAACAGGCAGTGAATTTCTCAGTCATCACTGCAACGCCTCTGGTTTTGTTGTGAGTCAGAAAGACAAAGGGTATCAGCTCTCTGAGTAGCACAATAACCTTATTAACAATATAAGATGACATGAAATATTTACAGATTAAGGGGGAAAGAGTCAGACATTTGTATCTGATGGGGATTATTGATGTAGGTTTGACATCGCTGTCCGCTAACCCTAACTGCTCTTCAAAAAGGTTTATAAAACTATTATACAAAGAAGTTTAAAGCAGACGTGGGCCCTTTCTACAGTGGCCAGAGGAAACTGTTATCACCTCTATGGCAAGAAGAGTGTTTATGGGTGTAAGTTCCCTTGAAAGGTGTTAACACAATTTCCCTGGCCAACGTAGACAGAACCTCTGGGTTGAATTTGGCCCTACAATTTTAAAATTATAGCATTAGCCTGGATGCTGGTAGAGAGTCTAAGCCTTTTTTTAAAAAAAGAGTTTCAGTGGAAATCCATTAACCAGGCTATATAGAGACACTGATATATATTTAGATTCTTGAATTGTAGAAAACAAACAAGCAAGCAATCATATTAGTGGTAGAAGGTTGCTGGCCACGTATGAGGCATGTATACTGTACTGATGTATTGTTAATTTTATTTAGTACTCTACAATTATTACACAGGAGGAGGCTCACACCAATGCTAAATCACTTGATGGCATCTTTTAGTTAAAGGAGAATTCTTAAATAAAAAGAGGAAAGAAGAAGAAAAGAAAAACAGCTCTCATTCTGATTCTCCGTCGGTGAGTATGGCGCGATTCAAATTCAGCACCTTCATCCAAGCTACGTGGTACACCAGGGACAATATCTTACTCTGCTCCTTCCTATCAATCTGTGCACTTGTAGGGGCTTATGGTATTACTGCAAAACACTCTGGACATGCATAGCATGAAGAAACAAGTTGAAAGGTACATTTGGATGCATCAGACTCAAATCAGATAAAGTCACAGGATTCATGGGGCTTCTGACACCAGGTGATTGCAAATGGGAAAAAATCCAATCCAGATTTGATTGGCACACATCATCCCATCAAGGGAAAAAAAAACAGTGAATTTTAACAGACTAGGTGTTTAAAGAACTTAGTTAATGGATACATAAGCCTGCTAGCTTAAAATATTGGCCAGAGGTCTGACATAATCGCACACTGTTTACATATTTCATCAATATAGAAGTTGAAGAAAACTAGCCTTTCCACTCCCTAGAAGAACTTTCAGCAGGAATAGCATTGCTTTGTCCCAAGTCAGCTTGAAAGCCAATCTCTGTTCATAACAGAGCTGCATGTAATCTCAACTTTATTAGACTGACAATTATAAAATGGCTTGAGAACTCTGGGCAAAATGAAGCATTGCGTTTGGTCTGTCAGTACACCTCTATCCCGATATAACGCAACCCGATATAACACGAATTCGGATATAACGTGGTAAAGCAGTGCTCCGGGGGGGCAGGGCAGTAGCGTAGCTAGGGGGAGAAGCGGGGGGAGCGGCCACTCCCCCACTGAGTACAATCAGTGCCTTGTCAATTTCCTGGCACCTTTGTACTTACCCAGGGGAGTGATTTAAAAAAAAAAAGTGCCACCTGCTGTGGCGCTTTTATTTTACTCACCTGGCGGCACTCCGGGTCTTCAGCGACACTTCGGCTGTGGGACCTTCACTCGCTCCTTTGCCCTTTTGGAGAATGTCTACACTGCGGCTGGGAGCGAGCCTCCCAGCCCAGGTAGACAGACTTGCGCTAGTTGGGTTCAAGCTAACATGCTACAAATAGCAGTGTGGACATTCCAGCTTGGCTCTGAAGCCTAGGAAGTCAGGCGGGCTTGAAAGACACAGCTTCCACCCAAGCCAAAATGTCCACACAGCTAGTTTTAGTGCGCTAGCATGAGCCCCACCAACAGAAGTCTGTCTCTCTGGACTGAGTGGGTGTCTCCCAGCTGCAATGTAGATGTACCCTTAGAGACTGCCACTACGTTGCCTCTCTCTGGATGAGGCCTAGGCCTGTGGTTCATGTGAACCCCATTCCCAGTATGCCGGGAGAAGAAAGAACTGGTTAGTAGAGCCCTAGACCTTCCTTCCAATTGCCACACACTTCCTCGTCAGCACCCCCTACCCCGGCCAGCATTCCTCAGCCCTTTCTCCCCCTTTGCCCTCAGCCCCTAACAGACACAAAATGGAGGTCAGGCTCCCAAGCGTCAGCCTTTGTACAGGGTCCCTGCAAAACCTAAGGCTGGCTCTGACCTCTCCTTCCTTCACTCTGAGGGCAAACTGTGCCTCTGTGCCTTTCTCCAAGGTACTCTTGACTGCTGCACTGTAGGCCGCCTACTGGAGGGAGTCCAGTGGGGTGATGTGACTCCCCAACCCTGCCACATACCAAGCTCCTGGATATGCTCCTTTCATGGTCCCTGGCCGATTGCTTTGTCTCCGTGAATATAGCCCTTTGTGCGAAACAGACTAAGCCCAGCCTTTTTTAGGCCTCCATCAAGCAGTGCACCATGCATGGGGAGAGCCCCATTGAAATCAGTAAGCTCCACGCAGGTACAAGAGTCCACCCAGGTGCAGCACAGCATGGGATCAGTGCCTAGGTCTCCTCTCCAATGACCTGCCTTAAGCTTGGTCTACACTACCGAGTTAGGTCGACATAAGGCAGCTTACGTGGCACGAACTATGTCAGTGTCTACACTACAGCCTTGCTCCCGCCGATGTAGGTGCCCTACTACACCAACATAATAACTCCACCTCCACCAGGGGCGTAGGGCTTAGGTCGGTGTAGAGTGACGCAGTGTGCACACAGACACTGTGCTTTCTAGGAGCCTTTTGTTAAAATTTCGTAACCAATTTGATAGGAGCCCTCATGGAGCTACTGACTTCAATGGAGCTCTGCCGGTGCACAGTGCCCGATGCAGTGCTGTAGTGGGAGCTAAAAACACCTGGGCTTTTTCTGTTTCACACCAAGGGAAATCTGATGGGGGGAGGAGGAGGGCTCTCCCACTTCTGGTGGAATTCACACCTTCGCTGGATATTGCTAAATCCTCCCTGCCCCCAAATGGCTTCCCATTGGGGCTCATAAAAACCATTCTGAAGGGTGCATGTTTGGCCTTTGGAATGGACCAGAGGGCACCGAATAGCACAAACTATATTTCTAAATGATTTCTCAGTGAGAGAGCCCACTACAAGATCTTCAGCCTCATACTCACATCAAATTAGGATACTGACCTCCTTTGTAAGACATTTGGAGATCTCTGGATAAAAAATACTATGTAAGAGCAAGGTGGTATTATTATTTTATTGAAGTTGAGCATTGTGCTATTAATCCACTCTGTGGGCCTGATTCTCCTCTCCCTTACACCAGGCTTACACTCACGTACCTGCACTGACTAGTAGTTACTCCTGAGTTACAACAGCGGCTGGAGAAGCAGTGAGCAGAGCGGAGCCTTGTGGGAGCGGCCCAAGGAACGGCTGAAGTGGAGCAGAGCTGAGCGGCTCACAGGTTGGTGAGCAGAGCGGAGCAGCTGCCAGAGCAGTTCGTGGACGGCGGGAGCGGCTCACGGGACAGCTGGTGGACTGGAGCGGCTCGTGGAGAAGGCTGCGGCGGAACCCCACGGAGAGGCAGCCGGTCGGCCTCGGATCACGTAAGGTGCCCCTTAACACCCTGCGTGCCTCCCCCCGCCCCCCCCAGCTTGAACTCTGGGGCTGCACTGACCAGGGACAGAGACTTTGGGGGGTTGTTGGACTTTTGGGACTTTGGTGATCCTTGGGTTGCTGGATCCAAGAGACTTTGGGGGGTTGTTGGACTTTTGGGACTTTGGCGATCCTTGTGTTGCTGGACCCAAGAAACTTTGGGGTTGTTGGACTTTTGGGACTTTGGTGATTCTTGGGTTGCTGGTTTCAAGAACCAAAGGGAAAGGACACAGCCCAATTTGCTGGGGTGGGTTTTTTGCTCATGAAGCCTGTTTGTGGTGTTTTTCCAATTTAATGCTGATGTTGTTTACCTCATGTTATTAAACATTTTCTGTTACACTCAGACTCCGTGCTTGCGAGAGGGGAAGTATTGCCTCTTAGAGGTGCCCAGGGGGTGGTATGTAATTGTCCCAGGTCACTGGGTGGGGGCTCGAGCCGGTTTTGCATTGCGTTATTGAAACGGAACCCCTAGATACAGAACCCGGCCCAGGAACGAAGGAGAAACATTTCCACCAAAGTGAAGCAAAAGGTGGCCCTAATCCTGCAGTAAGAACAGCAAAGGTGCCCCCTGTGTCCGTGTGGTTCCCAATGCAGGATCAGGGCCTTCATTTGTCTCCTTTCTCAATTGTGGGTGTGGGAAAACGATTTTGTTAAAATGGGCAAACTAGTGCTCAGGTTCCCAAGTGCTACTGCCACCCTTCTAGCAATAAGTGGGATGTGGGATTTATCCCAGGCCACAGGAGATGTTTAGGTGAGCTCCCCCCCCTTTTTTTTAAATACTGGCAGCACATCACTGATTTTTCCCCCTCTCTTAATTCACTGAAATGTGCAAAAGTTTAATTCACTCTGCACTGAATTTCCTGCCCTTGACCTTTTTTGCTTTTCCTTTCTGTGCCTATCACAATTAGCCAAATATTCTCATGCACAGCCCAGGTTAACATTTCTCACGTGTATGCATTTTGCTAAGGGTCAGCACTCGCCTCTGGCCTGTACAAGGTTTTAGAAAGAAACACCCAATGTCTGCGGGGGGAAAACCTTAGCACGAGGAAAAGAAAGCACAGCGAGAACTCCCCAGAACAGGCCTGCTTTCACTTGCACCCACCACTCCCTCAACAGGAAACCTCTTAAAAGGCTTCTGCTGATTCTGGCTCTTTGAGGCTCCGAAACGGGGGAGCATGTAGAAGTGTTGCTATGTCTTCACTAACGGTTGCAGACAGACCCATCGCTTAGAACAAGAGATAGTATCATGCAGGATTTGCAGCAAAGCTACCGTTACCTCCTTTTTACAAATAACATTTCCCTGACTGAATTCTGCATATACAGCAGAAAATTGCATTCAACCCAAGGATAACCATGTCCAGAAAACACATATGGCTCCTTATACCTCTTACCAATCCTGTCACATTTGACAACTTCATGCGAACCCACAAGGCCTATGCCCTATTACTGACCTCAGGTGTTATTTATTTGCAGCCTTCTCCACCCTCCCTCTACATTTTTATCACGTTACGCTACGGTTGGTAAGCCTCCCTGAAATCCTTAAACACTAGTAAATGTCTAGTCCAATTCACAATTGGAGTACAGTGAATATTCCATTAAAGAGAAAAAAAGTATTCTGGCTAATGTCATTTTTATTAGAACTGTTTAGCATGCATGGGAAGGATAATGACCTTCCATTTTCACTTCCACCAAAGCATGTGAGTACTTAACACAAGAGGAATATTTATTAAAAGGCTAAAAGACCACAGAGGAAACTACCAACTTCGGGATGATTCTAGCTTCTCTTTGTGTCTACTGGCCCAATTTTCCAAACCATCCTATCACGTCTCCTGAAATGTGGTGATTTTTTTTTTTTTAATTCTAAGGCCCTTATAGGCCTTGTCTACGTGACCATTTTATTCCTTACGATTTCCCAACATTGAGAACGCCTGTGTCAAGAAGGCACCATTAGCCACTGGCATTTTAACCGTTGGATAGACCAGCCCTGAGTAAGATTAGATGACCCCATTTATAATGCTGATGGCTGCCTGGAACCTTGTCTATGCTGACATGCCACTGTTGCTATCACGGCCAGAGCTGAAACAGTGGGAGCAAAGTGGGAAATGTTCTGCTAGTGTGGGCAGTTTTGCTAACGGCACCAGCATGATGATTTTAGCCATCGTGACTCTCAGCCACCATTTACTTACAGCATCAATATTTCGGAGTGCTGGTGCATTTCATTGATACTCCTTGCAACAAAATAGAGTTGGAAAATGCCTATCCATATTGCAGCAATGGTGCATCTTCACAGGAGCTAAATCAGTAAGGTAAGCAGAGCTCAGGGCTATTGATCACAAATCGCTGCTCTGCACATGGTGCTGAAAACATCTTCGCCCTCTCTAAACTAACCCTGGCACTTAAGAGCAGCTTCACTATTGGTAGTAGTTGCTGTACCCTGGGCACTAATTTTTCCAGCATAGGCAAGGCCACAAAGCGGGAGTGCAACTTTCAGGTCTTCAAAAAGTAGGTTTTCATGGTTCATTTCCATAAAGCCCAATGCATAATGCATTATCTCATTCAAAGGTAAAGAGTGGATACACACAAGGATGAAAGATTAAATCCGGGAAATTCTAAACAATTGGCAGGAGGCAGAACCATGGCAAATTGATTCCACTACCCCTCTGCAAAAGGAAATGAGAAAAGAATATTTGTGTATTTTTTTTAACCACACGTAAGATTTAAAGGCATTTGCAGGGGAGGGGTTAACAAGAGCAACATACATCAGCCTTTGGAAAGTTCTGCAGGTTGAGAAGATTTTTTTTTTTAAACAATGGACATCTCACCCTTTTCTTGTACAGTATTACAGGACTAAGTACCTGGAATGATAATGCCTGTTTCTGTATCAGCAATAAGAGAGGAAGAAAACAGAGAGCACATGGAGCTCTGTGCGGGGCGGGGGGAACGCTTGAAGAAATTTGTATTCTCTCCCCAAAGAAAAAGATTAATTTAAATACCTAGGTGGTCTTGCTTGATTGGTTGGTTTTATGTCAGCGCTGACCCTACAGTAACCCCAGTCTTGCTGATCAAAGGGATTATGCTACAGACTCCAGGGTCAACTTTGTTGTCTATAATACTTTGCCGGCTCTCTGTGTAGTGCTTCACGTAGAGCTGCTGTTTGCTGCTTGTCTGGGGGCATCCATACTCTTGTTGTCCTTTAGTGACCTTCTTTTGGACTCAAAGAGAGGTTTAAAGTGTTGATTTACAGTCTGATCTCAGCATACTTTATTTTCTTTCCTGTGTCAAAGCCAGGCGAAGGGAACAAGACAGCGCTATTTAGTGCACAGAGCTCAGAGAAAAGGTAAAGGCTCTGTGACTCCAAGGTATTGTTATTACTGCACATACACAGATTTGATGTCAGGTTGATCAAGCAGGCAATTGCTGAACATCTCTTCTCCCTCGCCAGCACAAATGTTTAGTGCACCCAGAGCTAAGAACAGATGCTATAAAAAAGGCCCCCAACCACTGGAAGTGCTCCTCAGTATAGTAGCAATTCTATTTTATAGCCAGAGGGACCTGGTGTGTGTGTGTGTGTGTGTATACTTTCAGGGTGTCATGGCCATGGCTAGCTGCATTCTATTTTTCCTCCTCTCGTATATGAATAATGGGAGAGATGACTTTCCCCTCACCTAAATAATGGCATTATAGACTAAAGTATGGCCTCAGAATTTAAAATGAGCCAAAGGTAATGTACCAATGTATGTTGATGAACTACCATTAGTGTACTGGGAAAATGGTATTGCCATAAATGGTGTGTGAAGCCCCTAGCCATGCAGGTAAGCAGATAAAGACAGGAGCACCACCATGTGGAGTGCTGCTGAATAACAGCGTGACTTGACTACAGTGGCACCACAGGCCACGGCTCGGTGCCACAATGCACACAGTGCATTTTAAAGTGTCTGAATGGGGCATGAGTGTGTATAGCCTATGGACCTATCTGTCTAGATCAGTGGTTTTCAAACTGTGATCCACAGGCAAGTGGTCCACAGAAAGAGGGCGTGTCACATGGTCTGACTCAAAAGGATTTGAGTAGGGCTGTCATATCCAACTCCTTGAACAACGAGGGACATGTGGCATGGGTCTATGAACCCAGATCTGCAGGGCTCATGGGAGCAGCCATACACCAACCCTCCTCCTGGCAGCCTGTTTAAATGGGACCCATGGAACCGAGCCCCAGTGTGCCTCTGCCCAGAGGTCTGATTGGCAGAGTCCAAGGGCACCTGATTGGCCTACTGGGCCCTCCTTAAGCCTGGCACAGAAACAGGAAGCTATCTGAACAATTGGGTTTCTGTGCCTTGATTTCCTGGCATCTGACTGGTGGTTCTGATCACCAGTTTGTCTCCTGCTTCTGACCCCCTGGTATCCAGATTCAGCTGACTCCTGTCTCATGACTGTGGACTCTGGCTGTGACTATGAGATCTGGCTGCCTGTGACCTGGCCATGACACACTCTTGCAGGAACCAAAACTTTCCCTCTCTCTCAAGTCATAAATCTCGAGTTGGCAGACCTGAGTTGTGGCTAGCAAAAAAGAAACACGGAAGTGATTGCATTGCTGTGTTCTGCCTCAAAACAATGGGGGCAGGGGTGGGACTGAGTATAACCAAATGACCTGAAATAATTTGCTATAGACTAGTAATCATTTACTCCCTAGAAGGTCAAGCAACATTCAGGTCCCTGAGCATTCCCCATTCACTTACCTACTCACAAATGCACCACTCCAGAGCCTATTCCAACAGAAGAGATCTGAATGCAGATGCTTCAGAAGCCCATCAACAGGACTCTGAGCTGGCCAAAAGGCTTGTTAGGAAGTAACATGAGGCACCCACTTCTCCATCCCTCACAGCCCATGCAGACCTAGGGAAACAAAAGAACTGAGTGTGATCCTGTAACTCATAAAGCGTTGTTGGAGTCTTACATTAAATGTGAGCAGACAGTGCCAGTTCTAGTGACAAAGGCGTGGTAGGTGACTTTCGATGATTGCTTTTGAATTGTAGTCCAGGGCCTGTTGACTTCATTAGGTTTTTGAAGCAGGCCATTATACCACCTTTTTATTAATCTTCAGTGTGATCTTCCCTGGGAATAACTATGTTTGTGCCCTAGATTTGGTTCTGTATCACTAATACGGAACGGGATGGGGGTTTTCCCCTGCTCTTTTTTTACCTTAGAAATGTCAGGTCTGGTTTTCTGGAGAACTTGTTCGAAGTCTCAGAAATGTGGATTTTGAGCTTTTTCAGACCTTCATTGATGGAGTGAAGGGACTGAATCTCAGCGGTAACCAGGACACTCACCACACTCCAACCCACTGTCTGGAATAGGGGCCTGCAGCAAAACCTGTCTCTGAGCAACCTATCAAACACAGCCTGTAGTAGGCTGCCTAATTGTCTATGCTACCTGATTGGTTGGAAGAGTCAGACAACCACCTTTTAAGTCCAGCTGTTCAGTGGTTGCTTTAAGCATTTGCTCATGATGGAGAGAGTTTCTGCCTTGGCCCCAGTCTTGTCTCACTCTAAGTAACTTGGCTCTACTCCCCAGCTCTGATTCCTGACTGGCTCTGCCGCTCCTTGGCTCTGACATCTACTCTGACCCAGGTTCTGGCTTCTGACTCTGTCTGTGAACTCTAGTACCTGGCCTCTGACCCTGGGCTCCAATTCCTGGCTACTGATTGCTGCTCTAGCCACAAGGCATGACCACCCATTTCCCAGTCACTGACACCCAGGACTCTGTGGTATTGTATATAGGGTCTCCTACCACCATCTTCATTGTTGTATCTGAGCAATGCCCTGGCTCAAGTCAATCACACCTGTATTAAATCTTAAGTAATGTGCCATTCCCATATTGTTTCATTATTCCTTCAGCATCTTTTTAGATCAACACGTCACAGCACAAGATAGATTGCTCCACTATCTAGAAACATTACACTCTGACCACCCCACAGCTATTCAATATAAAGTGGTATAGTGCAGGGGTCTGTCTGGTTGTCTTATTGTCACTACTTTTAAGACCAGGACACAATACACTGTACCCAGCATTAGCCATAAGATTTAGACCACATAGTATATAATCCAATATTTTCAGGTTAACTTGGAGGAACTTTTATGCAATATATGATGTGTGCACAGTAGGGCTGTCAATTAATTGCAGTTAACGCACGCAATTAACTCAAAAAATTAATCGTGATTTTAAAAAGTAATTGTGATTAATCGCACTGTTAAACAATAGAATACCATTGAAATTATTAAATATTTTGGATGTTTTTCTACATTTTCAAATATATTGATTTTAATTACAAAACAGAATGCAAAGTTTACAGTACTCACTTTATTATTTTATTACAAATATTTGCACTGTAAAACTGATAAAAGAAATAGTATTTTTCAATTCACCTCATACAAATACTCTAGTGCAATCTCTTTGTCGTGAAAGCGCAACCTACAAATGTAGATATTTTTTGTTACATAACTGCACTCAAAAACAAAACAATGTAAAACTTTAGAGCCTAGAAGTCCACTCAGTCCTACTTCTTGTTCAGCCAATCACTAAGAAAAAAAGTTTGTTTACATTAACGGGAGATACTGCTGCCTGCTTCTTATTTACAATGTCACTTGAAAGTGAGAGCAGACTTTCACATGGCACTTTTTTAGCTGGCATTTACATGCCAGATATGCTAAACATTTGTATGCCCCTTCATGCTTTGACCACCATTCCAGAGGACATGCTTCCATGCTGATGACGCTCGTTAAAAAAAGAATGCATTAATTAAATTTGTGACTGAACTCCTTGGGGGAGAATTGTATGTCTCCTGCTCTGTGTTTTACCTGCATTCTGCCATATATTTCATGTTATAGCAGTCTCTGATGATGACCCAGCATGTTGTTCGTTTTAAGTACACTTTCACTGCAGATTTGACAAAACGCAAAGAAGGTACCAATGTGAGATTTCTAAACATAGCTACAGCACTCGATCCAAGATTTAAGAATCTGAAGTGCCTTCCAAAATCTGAGAGGGATGAGGTGTGGAGCATGCTTTCAGAAGTATTAAAAGAGCAATACTCAGATGCAGAAACTACAGAACCTGAACCACCAAAAAAGAAAATCAACCTTTCTGCTGGTGGCATCTGACACAGATAATGAAAATGAACATGTGTCGGGATGCACTACTTTGGATCATTTTCGAGCAGAACTCATCAGCAGCATGGACACATGTCCTCTGAAATGGTGGTTGAAGCATGAAGGGACATATGAATCTTTAGTGCATCTGGCACACAAATATCTTGCAATGCTGGCTACAACAGTGCCATGCGAGTGCCTGTTCTCACTTTCAGGGTGACATTGTAAAAAGAAGCGGGCAGCATTATCTCCTGCAAATGTAAACAAACTTGTTTGTCTGAGCGATTGGCTGAACAAGAAGTAGGACTGAGTGGGCTTGTAGGCTCTAAAGTTTTATATTGTTTTATTTTTGAATGCAGTTATTTTTTGTACATAATTCTACATTTGTAAGTTCAACTTTCATGATAAATTTCAGAGTAGCAGCCGTGTTAGTCTGTATCCGCAAAAAGAACAGGAGTACTTGTGGCACCTTAGAGACTAACAAATTTATTTGAGCATAAGCTTTCGTGGGCTACAGCCCACTTCTTCGGATACATAGAATGGAACATATATTGAGGAGATATATATACACATACAGAGAGCATGAAAAGGTGGGAATTGTTTTACCAACTCTGAGAGGCCAATTAAGTAAGTTTTTTTTCCTCTTACTTAATTGGCCTCTCAGAGTTGGTAAGACAACTCCCACCTGTTCATGCTCTCTGTATGTGTATATATATCTCCTCAATATTTGTTCCATTCTATGCTTCCGAAGAAGTGGGCTGTAGCCCACGAAAGCTTATGCTCAAATAAATTTGTTAGTCTCTAAGGTGCCACAAGTACTCCTGTTCTTTTTTCATGCTAAAGAGATTGCATTACAGTACTTGTATTAAGTGAATTGAAAAATGCTATTTCTTTTATTTTTACAGTGCAAATATTTATAATAAAAAATAAATTTAAAGTGAGCACTATGCACTTTGTATTCTGTGTTGTAATTGAAATAAATATATTTGAAAATGTGGAAAACATCAACACATATTTATATAAATAATATTCCATTATTGTTTAACAATGCGATGAATCACGCAATCACAATTAATTTTTTTAATCGCTTGACAGCCCTAGTGCACAGATGTGTATGTGTGTATATTACATTTGTTACATCTCTTATTAGAGTAGTTTATTATTTAGTTGCAGCAGTAACCAGATGAGTGAGGTGCTTGCCAAGCAGAGAAGAAGACAGTCCCCGTCCTGAAGAGGTTGCAATTTAAACAGAGAAAGGTGGATGAAGTTGCAAGCGAAGTGATTAACATGGGGGTAAGTACATGGCTTATTACTTATGTTTATTGTTGGGCCCTTTGTTTGTGTTTTTTCAAGTTAAACGCACTAAGGAACTGCTTCTGTAGTCTAGTCCATGCCTTGACTTCAGTAGAACTCCACATGCACAATCGAGGGTATACTTTTATGGCTCACGCTGCAACGCCTAAATTCTCTTCCCCACATCCACTCTCCACCATTTATCACCCCTTTTCCCCCCTTAAAGACAGAACAATCCCCAGTTTATTTGTCCTTATTCCCCGCCCATCTCTCTCTAGATAAGTGAGTAGTTAAGTCATAGGGTAAAATAAACAAACAGATCATCTGTATATATATGGTTGGATGTTGGGAGGGATATCAACTATAAACAAGCCATCCAACTTTTTTCACTTTCTCTTCTATATTGTATGTTCTCAGTATTCCCCTCCATGAGCTACTCAAGGATTTGGAAATTTGGATTGGAAAGATGATAGGGTGCTATTTGAGAGTTGTTGCCATATGGGTAAGATTAAATTTTCCACTATAGAGTTGGTTTGTTTTGGGGGAGGGTTGTTTGTCTATTTGTTTGGGAAGGGTGGTGGATGTGTTTTTGTTTTTGTCTGCATTTCTATGGATTTGACAAACCAACATAGATGTCCAAATTTTCCACTAAAAGGAATGCAGATGCATTCTTTTCCAGATTTCAAATGTATCTTGCTTAAATTAAAATTTGGGGGGAGGGATAGCTCAGTGGTTTGCGCATTGGCCTGCTAAACCCAGCATTGTGAGTTCAATTCTTGAGGAGGCCACTAAGGGATCTGGGGCAAAATCAGTACTTGGTCCTGCTAGTGAAGGCAGGGGGCTGGACTCAATGACCCTTCAGGGTCCTTTCTAGTTCTATGAGATAGGTATATCTCTCTCTCTATATATATATATCAAGAAACAGCCATAAAAACAGGTTTCCTATTTTCTTACCTCTTTTGCAAGGGGGATGGGTAGTGTACTGATATGCCTGTGTAAGATCAGATGCATAAATAAGGAGAGAAAGTGGGAGCAAAATATTTCATCTACTGTGTCTACTACAAATATTTTCACATTAAACTTAAACTGGTCTGAGTAAAGCACGGAACAAAATTATAGTTAGTTAAGCATTGATGTTTTGGCCGGATCTTCTCAGCTTTCATAAATTGGTGTGGCTTCAATGGAACTATGCTGATTTATACAAACTGAGTATTCAGTTAAAAAAAAATGTAGATTTTAGAAAGAGACTTGCAACTAGAGCTGACTGAAATTTTCCAGATGACGAGGATTTTGTTCAAATTAATCTTTTTGTTGGAAAAATAAGACTTTAAAAAAAAAAGATGAAAATTTCACAAAATATTCCACTTTTTGAAATTTTCCAGTTTATTTTTTGGCTTTGTTTTGTTGGGGTTGTTTTTATTGTTTTTCTGCAAAGAAACAAAATAGCTTGGGGTTTTGTTTGTTTTTCCAAGGGGGGAGGGGAGTTAAACCTTCTCTCCCCTTTTCTCTTTTCTGACCCTTCTCCCATTTTCTCCCCCTTTTTTTCAGTGGCAAAATGGAAAAAGGAAAAGGGGGGAGAAAACAAACTGAACATTTTTAATGCAAAAATTTTCTGTACAAAATTTCATGAAAATTTTCTAAGCTAATTTTTTTTATTAAAAAACCCCAAACTTTTAAACTCCCAGGAGTTTGCAGTTTATTTTTACCTTTTTGACCAGCTGTCCCTAAAACATTATTGAAGAAATTCCAATTCAGGTGCTCCCAAATACGGGCAATACTGAGATGCTCTTTCTTCTGACTTATAAGGTGCACTTTGCTATTTAGGATACTGCAATGGAAACTAGGGCAACCAGATGTCCCGATTTTATAGGCACAGTCCCGATTTTGGGGTCTGTTTCTTATATAGGCTCCTATTACCCCTCACCCCCATCCCGATTTTTCACACTTGCTGTTGGGTCACCCTAATGAAACAGAGAAGTGAAGCCTCTTGCAAAATCAGCCAAAGCTACAGGTTAGACTGGAGGAATGAGCACACGTTTAAGAGTCAGGAGGCCATGAGTTGTCATCCCAGCTGTGCTTCTGATTTCCCATGCAGCCTTGGGCAAGTCATTTCACTTTCTCCTAGCTTCCCCTCTGTAAAAAGGAGATAAAACCTATCTCACAGCAAGGTTGTGAGGATTAATTAAAGTGAAGTGTTCTATTAATGCTAAATATTATCATCACTGGTTCTGTTATCCAGCTGCAAGAATCACTCCAAACATTGGGCCCAATTCTGCCCTTAGTTACACTCTGGTTTCATTGGGAGTTGTGCATGTACAAGTGAGGGTAAAATTTGCCTCTGTAATAGAGGGACCTCAGCCCTGCAGCACCCCCTGGCAATCTGCCATGGAACTGCCTTTGTCCTTGCTTGCCTCAGTTCCCCTTAGGCTAGGGATGGAACCTATATCCATCAATCTTCATCTGTATATACAGGCCTCCTGCTGGGCTACTCGTGTCTCCCTTTTCAGGGCTGAAAACTTAGAGTTTTACCTGCCCGTTTAGTGTCCTGCACTCAATAGTCCGAGGAGTTCTCAGCAGTCTCTAACCCATCCGTATGAGGGTGGTAGGGGGACTCGGGCCCGACTCTCATCTGGGTCCTAGCCCAGCGATCCTGGGGGATGCAGTCAGGGACGTGTTTGTATTGTACTGCTTCCCTGGCCAGCTTCTTACTTGGTACCTCCTGCCTGGTAGTCTTCTCCGATCCCTTCTGGCAGAGAACTGATTTCTCTGGGCAGCTTCCTCCAGTCTGGCCCTGCGGAGCCCTTCACGGTGGCTCTAGGTTTCTGCAGCAGCCACACTGTTCTGGCTGGGGCTGGGCTGCAGCCTTTTACCCTGGCTGTTAGCCAGCCCAGAGGCTGCAGCTGGGGAGGGGACGGCTCCCTTTCTTAACCCTTCAGTGTCCATTCCCTGGTAATGTCCACAAACCCCTTCACAGTCCCTCTCTCCGGAGCTGCAGCAGAGTCTCTGAATGTGCAGACGGCCAGGCTGTGAAGCACAGCAGAGTGTGTGTGCGATGAGGGAAGACGCAGCAGGCGCATAAAGGTCCTACTACTTTGCAAAGAGCAGCTCAAGCTGCAACAACTGGATACACACTATGCTAAAGCTGGGCTGTTTTGGTTCTACTGTAGTTTTGACCCATCTCTCTTCTACTGAGGTACAACACTGAGGGCTGGTCCACACTTAGTCCGGACTTCGGACTAAGGTACGCAAATTCAGCTACGTTAATAACGTAGCTGAATTCGAAGTACCTTACTCCGGACTTACCGCGGTCCAGACGCGGCCGGAAGTCTCCCCCGTCGACGCCGCGTACTCCTCTCGGCGAGCTGGAGTACCGGCGCCGACTGTGAGCACTTCCGGGATCGATCCGGGATCGATTTATCGCGTCTTAACCAGACGCGATAAATCGATCCCAGAACATCGATGGCGTGCCGCCGGACCAGCCGGTAAGTGAAGACTAGGCCTTAACCCCACTGGGAGCTCTCGAAAGAAAGTCAGACACTTTTGTTGAAGTTGCACCTACTTGCTGCATTCTTCAGACCTTGCCTCCAGCAATCCCCACACACATTCCGTTAGGCAAATGACCAGCAAGCAGTTGACCATATCAGTGAACATGTCAGTAGCCTTGGGCGATCACTTACTTTCGTCATTTTCACAAAGAAAGAGCAGTTCAAAATTTACCAGAGATTAGTAGAAAGACTCATGACCTCTCCACTTGGTTGTAAACAAAGGACAGGACCTCAGGCAATACAGTTTCTCTCAACAGTCACTGAAAACTTTCCCCATCCCCGCACCAATGCTCTTACATAAATGAAACTATTTGCAATGTCCGTTTTATGTTGGAAAGTTTTCCTCTCCCTGGGATCACTGGGCCCAATTTTTTTTCCACCTCAGCCCCTTTACACTGCTCCCCTCCAGCAATATAAAGGAGTCAGACAGCAGACAGAAACAGCACCCTGCCTGCGTACAGACCTACTCTGAGCAGGATTAGATGTCTCTCTGGTAAAACCACTAGTGGCTGGTCTACATTAGCACTCACACCAGAGGAGCTGCACCAGCACTAGTGTAACAGAGAGAAATCGGAAGAAAAGAGCTAAGGGTAACTTTTTAGATTGTAAACTCTTTGGGACAGGGAGTGTCATTTAGGGTTTGTCCAGCCCCTAGCAAAATGGGGCCCATGTGGCTGGTTGGCCTCTAGGCACCACTGAAATATAAATGTTTAATAATGTAGTCAGAGCCAAAGAGAACAGATCCAGCAAAACAGTACAACAGTTACCTAACAAGTGAACCTTAGCAGCAGCAGCAGCAGCAACAACAACAAACACAGTACAAGTAGAAATTTTCAAAGACAAGTTGGGAGGAAACCGCAAGAAATGGCAGTTGAGCCTTATTAGTGCTATAAATTACAAAGCCGGTTTCAGTTCCTGCAGTTCTCTGTAGTTGTGTGACGCTGTCTCTCTCACAGCTAGCGACTGGGGTCTGCAAAGCCAGTAGGCACAAAACAAAGCAGTCAGTCAAGAGCACAAATTATACAAGTAAATCTTGCTTTAATTTTAAATCCAAGGTGTGTTTGGTGGCTGCTCTTGAAGTAATTTCGGCTACCAGTGGGCCTGAAGTTAACCACAACATTTGGATCCGGATATGAACTCTCCCAAAGCTGAAGGGGTCTTAGTTCAGGCCGATTTCTAATTTTAACCATGGCTGGGGCATCTAGGAGGAGAGGATCAGTTTCTTGTCTGATAGGGTGACCAGATGTCCCGATTTTATAGGGACAGTCCCGATTTTGGGGTCTTTTTCTTATATAGGCTCCTATTACCCCTCACCCCCATCCCAATTTTTCACACTTGCTGTCTGGCCAACCTATTGTCTGATCATATTGGGAACTTCCCATAGCCAGGGCATCATCAGTCATTGACATGAACCCTTGATTATCCTTTTTTCCCCCCACATAGAAAATCCATCCTTAAGAGACTATAGAGATTCTCACAGTGTGGCTTCAAGCTCACCAGTGAGCACTGCTCACTACTTTGCTGATGGAAGCCATGAACCTTGGTATTCCTCTTATTATAATTATTTCTTATTTAAGACCCAACAATGTGCTCGGCACTGCAAAAGACACAAGACAGAGATCATCCTTGCCCCAAATATTTTACAATTAAAAGGACAAATACCCACCATTGGTCATAGTTCTTACTACAAGGAGTAGTTTGATGGGCTTTAATGGAACTAATCACTGTAACCCTCAATCAATCCCAAGGGAAATAGTCAATATTAAATTGTATCTGTACAGCAACTAAGACGATGGTGTCCTGACACTTCATCAGTAAGCCTAAGCACTACTGCATTATAAATAATACATAATAATGATCATAGAATCATAGAATATCAGGGTTGGAAGGGACCTCAGGAGGTCATCTAGTCCAACCCCCTGCTCAAACAGGACCAATTCCCAACTAAATCATCCCAGCCAGGGCTTTGTCAAGCCTGACCTTAAAAACCTCTAAGGAAGGAGATTCCACCACCTCCCTAGGTAACCCTTCCAGTGCTTCACCACCCTCCTAGTGAAAATGTTTTTCCTAATATCTAACCTAAACCTTCCCAACTGCAACTTGAGACCATTACTCCTTGTTCTGTCATCGGGTACCACTGAGAACAGTCTAGATCCATCCTCTTTGGAACCCCCTTTCAGGTGGTTGAAAGCAGCTATCAAATCCCCACTCATTCTTCTCTTCTGGAGACTAAACAATCCCAGTTCCCTCAGCCTCTCCTCATAAGTCATGTGCTCCAGCCCCCTAATCATTTTTGTTGCCCTCCGCTGGACTCTTTCCAATTTTTCCATATCCTTCTTGTAGTGTGGGGCACAAAACTGGACACAGTACTCCAGATGAGGCCTCACCAATGTCGAATAGAGGGGAACGATCATGTTCCTCGATCTTCTGGCAATGCCCCTACTTATACAGCCCAAAATGCCGTTAGCCTTCTTTGCAACAAGGGCACATTGTTGACTCATATCCAGGTTCTCGTCCACTGTAACCCCTAGATCCTTTTCTGCAGAACTGCTTCCTAGCTATTTGGTCCCTAGTCTGTAACAGTGCATGGGATTCTTCCGTCCTAAGTGCAGGACTCTGCACTTGTCCTTGTTGAACCTCATCAGGTTTCTTTTAGCCCAATCCTCTAATTTGTCTAGGTCCCTCTGTATCCTGTCCCTACCCTCCAGCGTATCTACCACTCCTCCCAGTTTAGTATCATCTGCAAACTTGCTGAGAGTGCAGTCCACGCCATCCTCCAGATCATTAATGAAGTTATTGAACAAAACCGGCCCCAGGACCGACCCTTGGGGCACTCCACTTGAAACCAGCTGCCAACTACACATGGAGCTGTTGATCACTACCCGTTGAGCCCGACGATCTAGCCAGCTTTCTATCCACCTTATAGTCCATTCATCCAGCCCATACTTCTTTAACTTGCTGGCAAGAATACTGTGGGAGACTGTATCAAAAGCTTTGCTAAAGTCAAGGAATAACACATCCACTGCTTTCCCCTCATCCACTGAGCCAGTTATCTCCTCATAGAAGGCAATTAGGTTAGTCAGGCATGACTTGCCCTTGGTGAATCCATGCTGACTGTTCCTGATCACTTTCCTCTCCTCACAATGTTAGTAAGCACTACACTTGATAGGAGGTACATAGACACTGAGAAGACAGGATGCTCTGAGAAGCCCACGAGATGAATTATTTGAAGTTTTGTGGTTTATGTTTTTGCTTTTGCTTTTAATTACTAACTCACTTCTTGTGGCCAATGCAGAAAAAGTGAGTCTTATTAGAAGTAATAATATCAACAGTTTTAGTTCTTATGTTTCTATCCCTAAGCACCTCACATAAAACACAGTAAAAACAATAACATAAAAAGCATCAAGTCAGATTAAGGTATTGTTATTCCTTTTCCACTCTGTGAACTAAAATAACTTTGGCTAACCTATATGTAACTGCTGCTCCAAGGTAGGTATGTGCATTGCAATGCGTTCTGGATCATTCTCACTGAATTATTTCGGTACTCCAGGACTTAGTTATAAGTAAGTAACCTGTGGTAGTGTTGAAAAGTGGTAAATATAAGACATTGGCACACATGTTCTGGACCAACCAAGCTGTGCCTGGCAGGAACACACATAATCAAAGGTACCAAGGTGGCTTAAAGCCATTGTAATAGGTTGCCATTCCAGGACATTGATGCAATTGCCACACTCATGCAGGGAAACCTTAATGAGGTTTTGTGTTGCGAATGGCTACAAAAAAGGAAGGGTGATGCCCAGACATACTGTCTCCAGAGTATGAGCGCTCAGTCGCTCTCCGGAGCTGGGGCAGGAGCAAAGGGTGTGCGTGTTAATGTGTATTCAGCAACCAGCAAATAGCTCTTGGAAAGAAACTTTGTGCTGAGCTGCCAGAGACACTTTGGTTTGTGGGGTTGTGAGAGCCCTGGAAGAGGAGGAGTTGCAGTGTGACCCAGAAAGGAAGCAGAGGCAGAGAGACAAGCAGTTGCTTGGGCACCCGGCTAGGATGTCTGATTTGAGATTTTTGCAAGTCTTCTGTGTCGTGTTCCTACTTCTGGTCAAGGTTACAGCACAGTGCGTATAGTTTTCTGTAAATAAACACATTACACCAAGGATTACCCCAACTCTGTGTCAGTGACTTCTCAATCAAATAGAACCACCTCACAAAGTCCCAAATTTCAGCTGTCTGGTCAAAGAAGCAACACCACCTTTCTGTTCTCCCAATTCCAGGGCCACCAGTACAGCTCCCAGCAGAAAACAAAATAGCCTAAAGTCATCTCTGGACTCAGCAGCCTCTCAGGGATGTTCCACCAGTTGGAGATCAGCAAGGCATAGGGGTGCCCTGGCCTTATCCCTGTTTCTGTAACAAGACGGACCCTGTACACCAGAAGCCAAGGGGGGGGGGTGTCATAGGAGCCACTAAGGCAACCCTATACTACAGGAGAATTCCTCTATGGAAAGGAAATCCTCCACTACCAATTAAGATAGGTTTAAGGTCACTTTGTGCCACCAGAATACACAAAGCCCCCTTGAAGGACCAAAGAATCTGGCTCCTAGTCTCCTGCATGAACATGCCAACCTGAAGTTGTTTCTGATGTGGATTTGATACGTCTTCTACTAATATAACATGTAATCTTCTGCCTATAGTTGTATTGCCTATCTGAGACTGAGCCAGTCACATAAAAATTTGGGAGAGAGGTAAGCAGCAGGGCTTTCAGCCTCCTCAGACATGAGGATTGCTGCCAAGGACAAATTAACACAGAGTGTCTGGTAGCCCTGGCTCAAGCAGATCTTTGATTTACAATCCTTGTGCTGCTTCCATTCTTTCTGCCCAGCAGGATGATCAGTAGAATAAAAACAATTCAAATCATTTGGGATTTTTTAAAATAGATCTATGGAGAATCCGTAGTAACTCTCTTGAAACTTTCTGGCCTTTTGCCTTTATTTATAGTCTAACTCAGTGTTTCCCAAACTTGGGACGCCGTTCATGTAGGGAAAGCACCTGGCAGGCCGGGCCGGTTTGTTTACCTGCCCCTTCCGCAGGTTCGGCCGATCGCGGCTCCCACTGGCCGTGGTTCGCTGCTCCAGGCCAATGGGAGCTGCTGGAAGCGGCGGCCAGCACATCCCTCGGCCCTTGCCGCCAGGGGCTTTCCCTACACAAGCGGCGTCCCAAGTTTGGGAAACACTGGTCTAGCTAGTTGGAGTTAAGACATGGGGAATTCTTTCCAACAGTTAGACCAGGGACTGGGAGTTAGGGCTACTGAGACGTATGATTGACTCAATCAAAAACTTTCTGCATGACCTTGGGCAAGTGACTTGACTTCTCTGTGCCTCATTTTCCCCATTTTTGAAGTACAAAGTAGTATGAGGGGTGCAAAATACATGAATGAGAACTTAGTTGTCAACAAGCTCACTCATTTTGCCGCATTCAGAAAAATCTGATTCTGATTCAAATTGAAATGTTGGATAATGAAATGACTGATGCCCATGAAGATGAATATGTCCTGCCTCCCTTTTACTGCCCAGCTCCCTCTACCGTTGGACCTCTTGCCCAAATCTGTCTGTCATGGGATGTTCCCTCCATCCAATCTGTCCCCAGCTCCAGAGTTCCCCTCCCTCTGGCCTGCTGGCTCAGCTTCCCCCTTCAGCTCCATCCCCTCCCCCCACCCCTTCACTGCATTCCCCTCCCTACTGACTATCAGGATTCAGACTTGGTATAGGGCAGTTACTGGGAGCCCCTCTTTGGTGGCTGACGATTCCAAAAAAGGGGAATCTTCACAGCCCTCAAAGTCATTACTCTTAATTATTGAGAAAATAATATCGACCGAGATGTGACTGAGTAAATGGCTGGGGTAAACAAGCGATATAGAAGCAAAACTAGAAGAAAGAGCATAAGGAAAAACACCGGGCTGGCCTACACTTTTCTGTAATTTTGAACAAAAAAATCGCACCCGCAACTGTGCAGGCCAAAGCCCTAGTATAGATGCAGTTTAAAAATATTTTTGCCTATATAGCAAAGAACTGGTATAAGCTATACCAGCAAAAACACTCTTTTGTCGGTATAAATTGCATCTCCACTAGAAGAGTTTGCTGGTCTAGCTATGTCGGGCAAACCCTTTCTTCTGTAGTTGAGGCCAACACCAACAAAAGCACATGGTAGAAATATACCCCAGAAGTAAGACACTTTCATGTGAAAAGTCTATGCAGTTAAGCTACGGACAGTCTCACAGAACTATATATCATATATAAATAACCACCTAATTATGGCTCTGATACAGGACATAATATAAATAAAGGTGAAGATGCGAAAAAGAGAAAAAGAAGGCAATCAAAAGCAGAGTGGATGCCTTAATCAGAAGTGGCTCTGAGACTCTTCATTCTACAGATGACTCTGAGCTGTAGTCAGACATTACAGCATATCCGTCTGCTTCAGGGAGCTGAAAGCAACTCCCTTTTCCCTGCTGGGTCTCTTGCAGCACTTACTGCATGCAGTGCCATCATCAAATACCAAGAGTCAATGTGATAAAGAGGCACAATATGGCTAAAAGGAATACAGCAGAGGGAATTTTTTAGGGACCAAGTCTCAGGGACCACATCAGCCATCAGAAAACAAAAAGGCCAGGACCCCAGAGGAAAGAAAACTTGGCAAGAGGACCCTTCCCTAGTTTTCCTTAATTTCTTCTGCAGAGAGGCAGGACCTTCACTGAAGAGACAGAGCTTCCCCCTCAGAATCTAAGGAGCCACAGAAGACCATTGCCCTCAGCAGACAGGCCCTGAATCTGCTCGCTTCCTGCCTCTACTCCAGCTCTCTAGCAGAATAGCTCCAATTCAGCCACAACTTTCCTCTGCTGCTCTTGGATATGCCCTTAAACAGAGGATTTCCCCTGCTCCATTAACTTTTCAACAGATTTACCCAGTGCCTAATGTGTGCCAGGGCTTGCCAGGGCTGAGCCCCGGTACCTCTCGGCTCGGCAGTTCATAGCCTGGCACCTCGGGACTTGCTGCATCAGTTACGAAAGTAAAAAAAATTTGCTTGAGCCTTGGCACTGAATTGCTTGAGCCCTGGCACCTTCATTACAGATTAAGCACTGGATTTACCACTGCTGGCTGTGACAGACAATGCACTTCTCTCTGGCCCCAGCTCTCACATTCTTTCTGACCCCCCTACACACATGGCTCCTCAGATTGGTGGAGGGTCCTCTCAGGGTCCCCCAACAGGAAAATATGAAACGGCAGAGGCTCCTGACCCACCCACAGATCTGAGGAACCTTTCCTACTGGTCTGAACAAACAAACTCAAACTTCATCCATGCTGGCATGTAGCCTATTGGCCCTCTGAGGAAAATAAATGAAGTCTCATGCAGATTACAGCATGGGGCTAGATGAGACCGTACCCACTGAGAAGACCTGCCTGCTCGTTATAGAAACTAAAGATCCTTTGTTCCTTCTTGTAATAGCAGGGGGCTTGCTAAAGTCCTGCTTGGCCAAAGTTTCTCCTCTCCCCCCCCCCCACCCTGCAGTTCTCTCTTGTACTGGTTGTCCATCTAACTGCTGTCCTTAATGGCTATATCATTTTTGTAAGTCACATTTTTAATACACTTTTGGGAACAAATGTGCTTCATAAATGCAAAATATTATTTTATTGCATTTATTGTTATGCTTCAGAAATCATATTATTCCAGGGGAATACAAATCTGAAATGTTGACACCCAGAGAATTTCTGCACCCTGAGGCCTTGTCTTCACTAAAGAAATTTTGCAAACATTTCCCAGTTGCTAACAGCAGTTCAGCTCTACCCCAGTGCAGACAGCCCAAGTAGAGACCAGTTGCTGATGGTATTTTTTAAAGCACCATGTCATCTAACCTTGCTCAGAGTGGTTCTAATCTAAACAAAACTTAAAATGTAAGTGGCAGCCAGCCACCCCATTCACAGTAGACCCCTCAATATTTGCTACTGCTGGTGGAGTAACTGGTGTTAGCAATAGTGGAAAACCTTGGCCAAAATGTCTATTCTGTAGACAGGGCAAGAGTGTTCTCAAGTGCAGAGCTGTTTAATTATTGACAAAGGAACAAGCCCCCCAAACATCTTGCATTTCATTTGCTGAAGAAAAAACACTGTATTCAAATTGGTAGTGCCTAAAAAAAAAAAAAAAGCTTTTAAGTCACCGCATCTAAAGGAAATAAAATACTCGGCCTGAGCAGTGGTACCAAGAGCTTAATATTCTCTGTGCATATTCGTAACAAATCAATGCATGTTTTAAAAATGTCAATGCACATCTGGATGTTTGTCTGTATGGCTACCATTTTTTTGGTCCTGCAAACTGAGCACATTCTGTTTATCATTCTGCTGAGTAACATTCCTGCTACCTAGAGCAAAACAAACATCAGGTGCTGAAGTGCTGACATGCTAATGGAATGTTGGTACTTCCAAAGGAAGGCTCAGGGTTCTGCTGCAATACACAATCTGCAATGGGATGCAGCAGTGAAGGTCTCAGACATGCTGCAATAACTCCCTTATGCTGTATACTGACATGCAGTTTCTGTGTGATGTAGTTTCTCGAGGAGTGCATAATAAGGGCTAACATTTGTGAACTAGTGTGCCTAAAGTTAGGTTCCTAAAACCTTGTTTAGGCATCTAAAGAAATTCTTTTCAGAGCTCCTGCTGCAATTATTGATTTCATTATGATGCACAGGGACTACTCCCTCTATGCACTCCCCTTCGGCATACCTGGGGCTTGATCCAAAGCACATTTGAAGAGTCTTTGGGTATGTCTACACTACGGGATTACTCCGATTTTACAGAATTCGATTTTTGGCAACAGATTGTATAAAATCGAGTGCATGCGGCCACACTAAGCACATTAATTCAACGGTGTGCGTCCATGTACCGAGGCTAGCGTCGACTTCCAGAGTGTTGCACTGTGGGTAGCTATCCCATAGCTATCCCATAGTTCCCGCAGTATGCCCCACCCATTGGAATTTTGGGTTGAGATCCCAATGCCTGATGGGGCAAAAAACATTGTTGCGGGTGGTTCTGGGTACATGTCGTCAGGCCCCCCTCTCCCTCCGTTCCTCCCTTCTGCCCTCCGTGAAAGCAACGGCAGACAACCCTTTCGCGCCTTTTTTCCTGGGTTACACTGCTCTACAGCCAAAATGCTTCTGAAATAAATGTAGTCAAACTTCACTAATTCTGGGTCACTGAGAACGAAAATGATGCTTAAAATTGTTGATTGGCTCTAGTTTTCAAGATATGCTATTGGGTCAGTATATACGACCCTTGACTTGGGAATGGCGGAGGATAAGTGAGTTATAAAGGGAAGGG